>NW_005187593.1:982034-991543 GCF_000239375.1 Pundamilia nyererei
TGTGTGTGTGTGTGTGTGTGTGTGTGTGTGTGTGTGTGTGTGTGTGTGTGTGTGTGTGTGTGTGTGTGTGTGTGATTTTAGTGGTCTAGGAAAATACTGCTAAAATGGTGCTTCTCTCTTATACTGAGCTACAGTTTAGCAAACTCTGAAATGTTATGGTCAATGTTCAGTACTATAAAGCTAAGCAGCAGTGGGGAAACATCTATGCTAATATCCTGCAGATTTCAGGCTAAAACGCTACTCCAGAGTACATGCTAAGTAAAGTAGCTGCCTGCTGTGACCTCTTCCGACCACTATGTGTCATGGGTCATGCACTCTGATCATTTATCTGCCCCGAACTTAATAATAAAGTTGATATAGCTTGTAGCTGGTTTCCCCATTTAAACTACTGTTGACTCATTAGCTTTAATCTGTCGTGCCTCGATCTCTGCATGTAACAGCATAGAGCTGCGTGGTCACGCTTATCCATGCACCCCTGTGATCTTTAAAGTTAATGCATGTGTGTGGGAAGAGGCTACGCTGATCCATCATCATTTCAAAATGAGAGCTAACAGAAGGAGGGTGTTTTTTTGTGTTCGTCTGAGTCTGACTTGGAGCTTAACGCATGTATCCGTCTGCAAATAAATGACTTTATCTCCTCAGTTTATCTCCACCAGGAGCACACCGGGAAGGGCGGAGGAGCAACGAGTGAGGCATTTTGCACAGATAAAAAAGACTGAGTTATCTGTTCACCTAAAGTTACTAATTCCATTAAGCTAAATTATTCTAAACAAGGTCCTTCTGCTTGTATAGCCTTGGTTATTCCGCTTCATGTTGGAAGTGAGCTACCTTAATAAGTGCACACACCAACACAAACCCCCACCCGAAGGGGTTCATAGGAGTGTATTGTAGAATTCTGGGAGTGCTTTTTAAGAACAGCCTCTGTTCACTATCAAAATCATGTACGCTTCTCCTCTCCTTTATGCATCAACAGGAGAGTTCAACAGAACATATTTTAAAAATTCATCTCTGTCTTTGCAAAGCTCCAATTCTCCTAGTCATCCCTCAGAAGAGTTGTAGCTGCACGCTTTCTAAATCCACGAGTCAAGCTACGACAGCTCCCTGATGACTGCATTGCGAGAGCTTGTGAGTCACAGCTGGTTCAACTGATCCTCTTCAGGAGAGTCAATTCTGACTAAGTGAAGCCAGCAAGGACAGCTGATTAATACCACGGCTGGATGCGCCACAGCTGTCTAATTTACTGCCACAGATATACACAATGATCCATTGCTCCTCTAAAAAAAGGAAAACAGATCAGCAACGTTGAGCACTCTCGTGCACTTGACTGCTACCGCACACTCAGAGCGAGCAGAGGAAATGAGCCACTTTCTTTCCCCTCGCACTTGATTGTTTCTCCATTTTTTTTCTATCAGTGCGAGTGCAAGTGTGTGTGTGTGTGTGTGTGTGTCAGATGATGTGCTGCGAAGTGAAAGCGAGGGGGGGACTGCGACAAATTCTAATTCAGCCCCTGCAGCGGCACTTCACTCCAATCGATCTTTTATCCCTCAGCTGCCTTATCTGTTGGATCACTTGTCTGAAGAGCAAAGAGAAAAGCCGTCTTAGCAACAGAGGATAATTAAGGGATTGGACAAGGAAAGAGATAGAAGAGAAGATTTATGTCATCACAAGAAGAAGGTGAGGTGTTGTTAGGGTCCCAAGACTATTGATTTGTAACTCATAGCAGAAAATATATGCATGTGTTTGTCCATCACTGTGGAAGCGCACATGCAGAGTAGCACATTACAGTAGATTTACTAAATCTATTTGAAAATTTCTTGATTTCAGTATTTTGGTCACCTTAAAATTGTTTTCTGTGGACAGAAAAAAATGTACGGAGGCCCGCAAGGGACATGGGAGAAAAAAAAGAATTACGATGAACTTTTGCGAGATCTTGCAAAACAAACTCGGGATCTCGCAAAACTTTTGTGACATCTCGCAAAACCTTAGCGACATCTCGCAAAAGTTGAATTCCAACAATGGCGGCAGCTACTTAGTTGTAATATTACTCTTTCTGTGTCAAAAAATAAACTTTTAAGATATTTTGAGGCGTGAATGTAGTTGTGTGAACGTCAAATATCTGCTCGGTTTACAAGACATCACATATTTGCAAAAGTGCTGCAACGTTTTCGGAGATCTGACACCCACCATCTCGAAGCTAACGGGAGGGCGAGACCTACTACAGCCGGGAGGAACACCGCTCTCCCAGCACATCGTCCCTCGCCCTCCCGGTCGGCTTCGAGCTGGCGGCCTCCGAAGAATGCGGCTAACAGTTTTGTGAGATCTCGCAAAAGTCCGACTTAATTTTTTTTTCTCCCATGTCCCTTGCAGGGCTCTGTAAAAATGTGATGAAATTTAAAAACAAAACATTTAGTGAGACATTAAATTGGATTTAAGTCACAAAGATAATCACATTGTTCATGATCATGAACACAAATTCTCACTTTTTTTCCCTTTTGTGTCCCTTTAAATGATACATTTTAATAAGAAGTACATTTTGTGCTTCTATTTAGTCCTGAGAAAGCCAGGATACTTTACCATGGCAACCAAGAAAAAGCTTTTTAAAAAGTGTCAATTGTGGTATTTAACACCTAAACCAAACAAACTCTGAATTAATAACATAACAATGTATTGAAAAATAATGCACATGCAAGTCTGTGACTTATATGACTTAAACCTGAGTCTCTCGCATGAGCAATGAAACGCTTCACAGCACCACAAGGCCATTCACCCTCTGAATGTGGCGATTTTCACTATTTGACAGTGAAAAATATACATGGAAGGACCTAAAAATGAAGATAGAATATCAGAGGTCAGGAACATAAAACTTTAGAGGTCGTGGCTGTTTCAGAAACGGCCGTCTCGGCTCGCCAGTGTCACTTAGTTAGTGGAGGAGGGGCGAGTCGAATACTACACCAACCAATCACCAAACCCTACCTGTACAACGGCTCAGCAACAGTGCAGGAGATGTTAACACTGTTGAACTCTCTGTAAGTGACATGCACAGACTACTCCAATGGTGACCTGAAACACTCGAAGGAACATTTAGTTTGCCTCGGTCAGGGACTAACTTCTGTATCATAGCAACCAAAGCATCTCAGCTGGGAGTTTTGAAGGTTTTCAGCTGGAAATAAAACTCCTCCTATACACATGTGCACATAACATCTATCATTCTACTCGTCAGTACTTGAACTTTCTTCCTCAGAGACAAAAAAAAAACAATCTTAAAATGCACTTATATATAAAACAAATGACCTATTAAGCTTTAAAACTCAGACAGGAGCAATGATACTTCAACTTCAACTCAAAAACAGCAAACCTGCAAACTCGTAGATCCAAGGTGAAATAAATGATTTCACTCATGCGGACGAAAAAAGATTTTTGGCTCGACAAACCAATAAAACGTGCGCAACCACTTAGCAGGAATAGACCCGAGGGTGTGGAATATACTCTGTGTGGGACCTTTGCAAAAATTTACAAGACACGTCCTCGGAAACTTTACAATCGAGCACATCAAGATTTGCATCCAGCACAGAGTAGAGGAAAAAATCCTGAGTTGGGTCGGATTCAATTAAAATCACACCGGCTTTTAAAAAACGTATATCTTTGCAGCGGATTCGACACAAACCGTGTATCCGCCCGTGCAAGGAAGTTAAATTTGCATGAGTTCAGCTTTGACATATGATTGTGAGCCACTGACATAATGCAAATTGTCTTGACAGTGCTGACCTTTAAGTGAACAAAGTTACTATGGTAAAATTAGCCAACAATACAATTTCATTATATTTTCTTCTCATATCTAAAAAGGCCTCCTTTCTGCTTTGACTGGGTGTTAACAGGGACTAAATATAAATTCGTATAAGGGTGGAAATTGGATCTTGAGACTAATAAAACAAACTCTGATTTATAGGGTATACAGTTGTGGATTTACTGCCCTGAAGTGATGAAGTGTTGCACCCCTACAGTACAGCCTTACGGCGCGCCCCCTCAAGTAGCGCTGAAATCTGAGCTTGAGCTAAATCTCATCTATGTGTGAAAAATTGAAGCGGACGTGACAGAAAAATTGCAGAGGATGCGACCTCTGGGTCCTCAGTGGTAGTTTTGGCCGGGAGACACATCACCGCACTGCTATCACGAAAATCACACTTTATTGAGGAAAACTACACATAACAGAAACCTTCCCCTCAAACAGAAGTGAGATACTCAAGTGTAAAGTCTTGTTTTGAGTTATTCCAGAAAAGAAATAATATTTTAAGCCATAACAAAGGTTGGGACTGGTTTAAATATCAGTATTTCCCCCCCCATAACACTGGCACTTATGCAATGACTCGCATACCTCTTAATCCATTTCCTGACAGTTATGAGAGTGAGGCCAAGTCCCAGTGAGACGTGGAGAGAGTAGAGTGTCCAGCCGTGACCTCTCTCCTCAGTTCGCCTCACCCCACTGATGTGAGGAGGGCTGACAGCCCAGCCCAGCTCAGAGCCAAAGGGAGGCCAGAGGGGCATTCGAGGAAGAAGCCGGGTTTTTAAATAAAGGCGGATTTTGATATCATTTAATGCCATTTTCATCTACAAATCTGTATTCTAGCATTCTGCATGTAGCCTCACAGTTTTACTGTCTAGTCTCTTTACAAAATCTGATATTATCCTCATCCTTTATAAAGCCTGCATTTTCTACTGCTGTTCCTTAACTGGCCAAAAGTCGGGCTCCTTACTGTGAGGACATGCAGCTATCCATCAGGAAAAGTCATGTCTGCAAGTCATTTCCATCATTTTATCGCATAAAGAAGGAAGAAGCATGCACACTGCATATCTCTAACTTTCAGCAGATGACAATCTCCCCATTTGAGGCGTGAAATCGAACTCGCAAATCGGATTAGAAAAAGTTTGTGTGAGTTTGTTTGGCTCCACTGAGTCTCGCTTGTGACTCATTGCATACGGTTGCTTGTTCAGGACACCTCTGTGTCCAGTTTAAACACAGTGGGTTCCCTTAAGCACCATTTTTCAATGTGTAGAGTTAACAATGTGAAACGGGAATATCTTTACCCAAGCCACATAAAAAAGATACATAAAACTTGTGACTATTGCTCCCTAAAGGATTGCTGCTGTAGGTCCTGGCTGTCATGGGCCTGTTCGTCTGGGTCTCCTGTGTCACATTTTTCCTCTAATTCAAGGAGGAGCCGCCGATTTGGGCTTCAGCTGTTTCATCTGTTCCCCATCAACTCATTACCTGCCTGCATTTAAGGACTGCCGCTCGTTGCCAGGCTCCATTGTTCCCTCAGGTTCCCAGTGTGCTCACTTCTGTGCTATCTCCCAAACAGCTGAAGCACCCAGTTGCTCCCCATTCCTGACCTCTCCTCCAGATTAAAAAAAAAAGCACTCTTCTCTAGTTAAATCTCTGACCTCACGCCAGGCTTGGACTGACCCACGTCTTCTCTCTCAGAGCTGCCTACTTGAACTGTCAGTGGCGGCCTCTGAGAGGCTCTACAGCTAAAGTGTTTAAACTGTTCATCGTATTTAACTAAACAAACCCTCTGCTGTTCCTTAGGTCCTGCCTAAGAGGATCCCTACATTTAATACGTTTTAGGTTTGACAGCATCTAGACAAACACGGTGAACACAGTGCTTCTCCATGAGACTGCAGCAGCTTTTGATAAAACGGCAGTATTTAACGTCCTTGAATGACATTGTGATACTCAAGGATGGGACTTGTAAGCATCTCAAAGAAGTTGTCATCTGGCATCACTGACATGTGATGGAGGTAGTGAAGAGGAATACTGGAACAATGGTCCGTTCAGTGATGTTGTTTCCTTGTTTGCATTTACAGCTACTTCTTCATCTGCCTTCATTTTTCAAATCAGCTGGAGTGTTATTCTCAGTGTAGGCCACAATGGAGGCTCCATATAGAAGCAACCCCCAAGTATAAATTAAGATTAAAAGTAAGCAAATGAGGGAAAGAACAGCCTCCTGATGGACATATTCATGATCTACTCCACTACCACCTCTCCAAACTCCAGATGTGGACTTTTGTGGCTCATTAAAATCTCTTCTGCAGATGGCGCATCACGATACCAACACCAAAGGACACCTTTTGGCATATCTTTATGACGCCGGCAGTATCTGATGAGACAGCGGTATGTAGGGCTGCTCAATTAATCGAATTTTAATCTAGATTACGATCTGGGCTTTCAACGATCATTAAAAATGACTGAGCCGATTATTAGCCCCTCCCTCGTGCTTTACTCTCGCGCTGCTCCGTGTGGTAAATCGAGCGCACCTCTCAGCATTTCGAACACGCCTCACAACAATTAAGAGGACCTAAGGGAAGCTCGGAAAGCTCAGCAGAAGTTATTTGGAGAGGAGAGTGACTGCCGTTGGTTGAAAAGAGAGGTAAAAAACTTGTGGTGTGGAAACATTATGGGTTCACTGAGTCAGACGTGGATCAAGTAGACACAGTGTGTAAACGTTGCTACGGTGTCGTAGCTGCACCACAGAGCAACCCTGCAAAGTTCACTAAACATAGATGTTTACATTTTTCATTTATTTCTTATATTGCAAACATTTGCACTGTTATCAGTATCGGCACACTGTTTTATATTATTTTTAAAAGTCATTATTCAATACATTGTTATTGTTAACCCTTTAAAGCCGGTCAGAGCAGCACGCTCCGTTTTGTGTAACTATTTTTAAATCCCTGTAGAACCTGAACCGTGTAAGCTAGCGCAATAATTTTTTTTGCATATGTACTTACATCTTATGCCATCAGCTTGTCCTCGGTCACGGTTTCCTTCCACATAAAGCTTTGCAAAAACTGCATAAAAAGCGCTTGCAGCAACAAAAACATAATACTCCAGAAACACGTGATCCGATCACGGACTTCCCACATTGAACAAGACGTCAACGCGAACTATCGCATGTACGTCATTTCCTGCCCGAAACCGGAAGTGACATCATTTTCGCGGAAAATGTAGTTTTTTTACTTGTAGGCCTTAAAAGCCTATACTGGTGTTTTTATAAGTCATGTTTGACTTTTCTGAATAGTTTCTGGGATGCTTAGAACTCGAATTGCACTGCTGGAAATAGTTTATTTTGATGCTGTTTTCTTTGCAAATTTGCATCATAGGATTGTTTTTTGTTTTTCCTGCAGTATATAGAAATTGCTGTATCTCCAAAATAAAACTATGAAGACACTCAAAATAAATTTCCTGTTGTTGTAAACTATTTTTTGCAACTTTTTTGTATTTAAAGTTTTGAGGGATAAGCCTCTTAAATTTCTCCAAGTAGAAATATATGTAAAAAAGAACAAAAACGATTTTCAATTTTTTTGTAGTTTATTGCACTTTTTTGCAATTAATGTAGTTACTATGGACTTAATGCATACATATTATTAAAATATGGGCTATAACAGTTGTATTGATGCATAGCAACTTGAAATGCTCCCAAAAATGGCACTACAGCATGTAAAAATATAAAGTAAGCTCTGGTGGACTTGGTTCTATGGTAGGTGTTAAAGGGTTAAATAAATATCGTCAAATAATCAAGATCTCAATTTCAGTGAAAATAATCGTGATTATCATTTTTGCCATAATCGAGCAGCCCTAGCGGTATGCAGTATTTGACACTGTGGGATGGGAATCCACTGGGCCAGTAATATTAAACATTCCCTCAACCAACCAAATCGAGTAAGATCTGAATTTTAGATATGCCAGCTTTAAGCCCTGGACTGAAATTTGTACTTCACTCACTCACAAGCCCACCTGAATACATAATACAGCCTGTAAGAAGCAAACGCCTGAAAGATAAACTTCACTAGAAAATGTTTTAGAAACCTTCAACAGTCAAATAACACTCTGTCCCTTACAAGTAAAAAAAAAAAAAGTAAATAAATCAAACTTGTACTTCTGGCATCTTTTCTTTGTGACTTTGACCACTGATCCTCGAGAGGCAGCTGTCCAACAGCATCTAACTGATTAAATCTGCTTGCTTTACAGCTGAAAAGCCCGTGTAACGCCGCCACGCGGGATCCGTCCGTGAACCCCCTCATGGCCAGTGTGCCCTTGTCCTTCACAAAAAAACATGACAGCCAACCCGTAAGCAGCAGCTTAGGCATCTTCTTAGCAGCAGCTCTGAATTATTTACCCAGCAAAGCTTTAGAGATGCTTCTAAAATGCTCTGCAGAATTTTGGCTCCGTCTTTTGCACCCTGACATGTTACGTAACTCTGTTTACTAGTGCGGATCTCTCTGGTCTGTGGCACTGCACTGCAAGAAAACACGGGCTTCTCTTGTGTTGAAATCTGGGTCGAAAGGTGGGGAATGACAAAGAGAATAAACCCCGATCTGCAGCAGTTAGTGATCAAAGCAGCAGACTGGGTGTTCATGATGGGGTTTTGTTTTTTTGGTGCTTAAATATTAAATGAAAAAATTAAAATCAGATGAATCAAATGTATTTAAGACAAACAAAAATTTAATTTTTGTTTACTGTATCATTCATAGGCCTCGGTGTGCTCCGGCATTCGTTTTTTCAAAGAGCACTTTAGAAGCAACAGCAGCCAGCATCCATCGAGTTAAATCATATTCAAGCTAAATTAAATTGAGGGGCCGGTTAAATCTTTTGACTAGAACTGTGCCTCAGACGAACTGACCTGAGTCAGACACACTCCATTAGCTAATTATATCCCTTTAAATGACAAATATATAAGTCAGAAGGCAGCCACTGTATGAATACCAACTGGATTTTACCACGTGGTCACAGGCAGAGGCGATAACGCCCTAAAGCAGGAGGCAAAGGGAAGGAAAAGGAGATGAAAGGCTCCCCTGCTGTACCAATGAAATCAAGACCAAGCTGCTTTTTTGAATGTGATTAGGCTGGAAGAGTTCAGAATAAATGAGAATAATGAGCAGTGGTGAGAAGACGGAGTGAGCCAAGCTAAACTCAATCCTCTAATGCCGCCCCACATTGGGGGAAATGCTAACCATGTTTCCGAAATGATGATTTCAAAACGATAACTCTATTTCTGTTCTCCTAGGATTGAATGATAAATCACTTTTACTGTTCAGTGAAGCAGGATAATTTCAACAATTTGCCTTGACAGCCAAGGTTGCTAATAATAAGAGCACCTCAATGGGATACGGGTTCCAACACAACTCTATGTGCTACTGTACTGGAGCTTCTTTATCTCTCACAGCAGCCACAACAAATGTCTTGAGAGTGTTTTATCCACCACAGAAAAGCAAAGCCAATGCATAAGCACTGTATGTAACTCTATGTGGTTACATATTACCCTCTCCACTGCGAGATTCCTTAATGGTGAAAACCACATAGCTATAGGAGCAACGTTTCATCTACTATTTATACATGGCCAGGGGTCTATAATTGACACAGCAGATTCAGTTATGGAGGCCTGTTGCTAGTGCTTCACAATGCCATTAAAAAGAGAAAACACACAAACACACACACACACACACACACACAC
>NW_005187593.1:992624-1032175 GCF_000239375.1 Pundamilia nyererei
CCTTAAATATTAAAGTTGTCCTGAATGCTGTTATGCTTGCATGTCAACTCAGATCATAAAATACAGCAGCCGGCTATAAAGAAAACAATGGAGGCTTTAAAATGAAAGCTCAGGGGCAAAAATGTCTCATTTTGTTAAATGAGACGCCTCCTCTGCACGCTTCCTTGGGAGAGACGAAGATGTAAGGAGATGAGGTGAGGAAAGGACAAAGAGTGTGGACAAAGTGAGAAATGAGAGGAGGAGATTGCCCCTGCACGATAATCAAGAACCAAAAACATGATTACAATAATGATAACATTGCTGGCACAAACCCGTCCACGAACCGAGACATCACCCCGCTGCGTTCATAAAATACTAAAACATCATCTTTCCCCACCATCTTTCTGATGAAGGAGAACACCTGAGCTGCCAATGTGAGCCTAAAAATGTTAATTATTGGCTTTTATTTTAACTTTTACGAGCCATTTTCATGTGGTTCAATAAGCTACCCACCGCTGAATGAACGAAGGCGATAAGGAGACTATAAGTTTGCCCGTTTTTACTGCTTGGTCCAGACCTCTCGAGATAGTGTAACTGATTTGTCTTTTGTGCCTTTTGCCAAAAGACAAATAAATTCTTTAAACCTCTTCAGTCCATCACAGGAAATCACTGTTGGTGGGTGGAGGGTGATCAGTGTGCACTTGTTGGTTTATTTATGGTGGCACAACTTGCTATAGCATCGCTCCAGCAAATAAAAGTTTGATTTATCACCTCCTACGCCGGCTGTATACGTCAGTGTATAGAGAGCAGACCTTTTCTGCCTCTACATATCTAACTGCACTCCAAGCCAGTGTCTAGTACAACTTGACAGAAATGCACTACACTGTGTATGAACAGTGTTTACATATGCATGAGCACAGAGAGAGAGAGAGCAATGGGAGAATTCACCAAAGGGACTGACTAAACTTCACTAATTTAAAAAAAAGAAAGAAAAAAAGCTTTCTATCCTTAGTCAGGAAGCATGTGGGCGGTTTGAACTCTAATGATATTTACTGTACAGTAGCTTTATTCCATTCACAAGAACTGCACACATTCTATTGCTTACAGACATCAAATCTTAACCTCTTCGCGTAACTCCATCCTCATCATCCGCATCTGTTCTTTCAGCCCACTGAATTGAGGTCATCACTTCTGCACATATTGTTTTAAGATTGCCTCTTTTGCCTGTCAGTAGGTCTCAATGACCTTGCTCGTTAGCTGGGTCACTAACGAGATCAGGGTCTGTCTGCAGACTTTTCTTTGGGTGCTTAAACTTCACCAAAACTGAAGTATTTGCTTGTTTTAAAATGAAAAGCAACCAACTTGGTTTGATTCAATTAAACATCACAATTTAGGGTATAATGCCCCTTTAATGAAACAAGTCACATATTCCACAATAGACTACTTTAGATTTGACATTAATTTCCTCACATGACCACTAGTGATCTCTTACATGCTCTGTAGAAGAATGGATGATAACTACCTACTGAGCTGACAAGAAGGCAAAAGGAGTGTGCCTTATGGAGATATGGGCTGATTAGAGCCATTCAATGGGCCTCAGCTGATAACTTGTCTGAGCAGCATTTTTCAAGCCTCCTAATAAGTTATCTACTTTTGTTAAGAACATTCTTGGCACCTAATTTTGAAGTATTTAAACAGGAGAGAAAAAAGTTGTGAAAAGCCAGAAAGCAATCAGAAAAGAGTCAAAACTGAGCACAAACTAATGGATTAAAATATTTTGCAACCTGTTTAAGGGCCATTTGAAACCTTAGCCAATGTTCTTCAATAAACAAAACATTGTTTAAATACCACTGAAATGTGAGGCACACCAAACACACAAAAGATTTGCGCACTTCAGCATTCCTCTGATCGAGGGGTTAGACGCTGGTTTTCTACATCAAAGTACTACAGAACGCCTCTGGTTTGTCTTATTTTTCTCCCTCCCTTCACATCACAGACACCTGCCATCTGTGGGCACCTGCATAACATCTTAGAGCCAACAGTGTTATATATTAACCGTGATGGCTCTAAGTCATCATTTGTAATCATCAAAACCATGAACCCTAACAGGTGTTGGCAAAATAATCAGACAGTGAATTTGAACGGCCCGAATCTTAAAGGATCATTTACTCAAGGAGAATGCTGCAATGGGCCCAGGCTATGGTCGATTTTCCCATGATGCACTGAGTGTTTCTTCTTCATTCACGTCTTAACTCCCCACTCTGCATTAATCATCCATTATTATTATTAAACTCTGACTCTCTTCCACAGCATGTCTGTTGTTCTGCCTTCCCCCTCTCAACCCCAGCCGGTCCTGGCAGATAGCTGCCCCCTCCCTGAGCCTGGTTCTGCTGGAGGTTTCTTCCTGTCAAAAGGGAGTTTTTCTTTCCCACTGTCGCCAAAGTGCTTGCTCATAGAGGATTTTTGACTGTTGGGGTTTTCTCTGCATTATTGTTGGGTCTTCATCATTAATATGCAAATTCTTATGACCATTGATCAACAACCCACTGATCAAAGTGTATTGATCAAAGTCCACTGATCAATGGCCATGAGTACCATTCACAGAGAGTTGAGTAATGGCTGCAATCACAGCATTGTAAGATGGCGAAAGATGTACCTTTAGGCCCCCTCCTCGATTCAGAGATGGTCTTTCCCTTTTCACATAAATGGCCTCCTTGACTCCGCGTTCAAACCAGCGTTCCTCCCTGTCCAGAATGTGTACATCCTCATCATTGAAAGAGTGTCCACTGGCCTGTAGGTGTAAATAGACTGTGGAGTTCTGGCCTGACGAGGTAGCTCTTCTGTGTTGTGAAACGTTTCTCCCACTGAAAACGCTGCATCCAGATTTATCTTAAAAAGTTAGAATACGTGAAGTTTTGTGTGTTTGTCTAATGTTACCCAAAATATACCTGACTGTCCATGAAACTGTCCACATGCTAACAGTTTCTGCTTTTTGCATCCTACAACCTGCAACTCGAGTCAAGTGGTTTGGGTTTATTCAGCACACACCAGGTGTGTGCTGAATAAACTTGCTGCCGCCTCAGCTGGTTAATAATTTCAGCCATCCCTACTGCAGAAACAAAATAGATTAATTAAAGGTGAGCAGAATCAATTAAATCTAGACAGCAAATTGATACTTTGATCATTTCAAGATCTAAACATTAGTAGAAATGAAAAATCGTCATTTTGGGAAATATAAAAGTTCATGCTGCATCTCTGCTTTAACACTTCACCTCTTGGAACCCTACTACGACTAACCCTCACCTGAGTAGTTTCTATCATGTTTCAGGGCTCCTAATAGATCAAAATGATTGGTTGTGCATCATAAATTTGTGAAGTTGATCTCTGGCTATCCAGCTACTGTCCCAAAACAGCTGGATTGTGGAGAAGATTGCCCAGGCCTACACCTGCCTAAACATCCAAACAACCAACTGCAATTTCAGGGAAATTTCAGGTGAGAATCAAATGGTCACAAATAGAAACGGATATGAACTTCTCCGGTGAGGAGAAAAACAAACACTACAGGAAAGTTCAAGGAGACTCTTCCTTTTCATCTATTTGAGGAGCAAACACTGGCAGAGCGGTAATAACGCTCTGATGGAAAGCCTCTTCCTGTGATGAATTGGTTTGCTGCGTTTATCGTGCTAATTTCAGCTGTCTGACACTCGCTCGCCTGTTGCAAGGCATGAAGCCCATCAACTGGAGCCGGGAGCCAGGATTTACTTTCAGACCCATCTGCTAGCAGCAGGTAAGCTGCGAAATTTACCATCCAAATTCTTTTTTTTTTTACCGTCCATTAAACCTCCTCTCAGAGCAACAGCAAAATCCTCAGTATGTTTCAGCTGAAAAGTTTTTTTATTGCAGAATTACATCACTGCCTTCAAACTTTTAGACTTCTTACATCTCCCCCCCTCTCTCTGGTTTTGTTCTTTATTTCTCTGCATCCTCACACCACGGCTTTTTAGCAGGTCACACAGGCTTCATATTATTGCTGCAACATAACCTCAGCTGGTCAGAGCATAGAAAACAATGATTTCAGCCTGGCAGCTTTTCCAGAAATAAATTACCACACAACTAGCCGATGACCCCATTTTATTTTCTTGCCAAAGCCAATTTTTGACTGCATTTGGAGATCACTGGGCAATAATTTCAAATAGTGGCCAGACGCAGCGTTGCTGCAGGATCAAAGCTAGAAAATCCCTCCTGGAAGCCACATTAAAGCAAATACATGAAACACTCTAACAGCAGCATCCAAAACAGCTAAAGGCAGTTTTAACTGGGGACATGTAACTGACAAAGCTGGAAAATGAATGTTTGAAACAGATGCTGCAACATCATAATCAACATATTGTGCTGCATAGGATTTAGCTGAGCAAATCTCTTTACAAGTCTTTGATTTCTGAATATGCATATTCTTAAAAATTTATTTTTTTGGCAACAATTATGAAAATTAAAAGAGATATGAGAGAAGTGAAGTTTAGTTTAGTTATCCTTATTTTAAAAACACTCATTTTAAAATGTTAAATCTGTGCAAGTGATCTTAAAAATGCATTTCATAAATGCATAAAGCTGAGAAAATAAAATCACTTGAGCATCACTAGAAAAAAAAATTATATCTTGATTGAGGATTTAATACAGTAATCTGACAACATTTGAAATTAATTGGGAGTTTATTTATTTGTTTGTTTGTTTTTTACATAACCTGTGAGTGTTTTCCTCACTGCTTAAGAAATTAAGTAATTAAAATAACAGTAATTTTAATCAGCTGGCTACTGTGAAAATGTATCGTAATTAAAATCACAGATAGCAATCAAAAGGTTTGATGTTTTTTTAAATGTGGGCTGGAGGCTAAACTTAAAACTTATTCAGTAAAAAACATTTCACAAAATTTGTTGCGACAAATTAGAGAGTTGCATCAACAACTCCAATCCGGTCGTTAAGTGATGACATGACGAATTCTACTTCCGGGCCTAAAGTAGTCTGCGTTTAATATGGCTTTTGTGTTGTTAACATGTTTAATGTTTTGTATTTTCTTCTATTTAATCTCAAAAAGCTCCTAAAACAGTCAGTGATCACTGTTGACCTCCCTCGGCTTTTATTACCGCTAATCATTTATTTAAGCTCAGTTTTTAAAACCTTAGGATGTAACTACAGCCCAGCCCATGCAGCAGTATATGAATGACTAACCTCGTATTGTGGATGGATTATCTCAGTTGTTCTCCTGGCTGAAGTTTGGTCCTTTTACAGCATCCTGCCATGCGATTACATTTGTTCCTGACCACCGAGAACACTCACGCTAACTTTTATCGAGTGGGAAAAAAACTTAGCTTGTTTATATTATGCTAACATAGCTGTGTTGCTAGCGGTCACGTAGTACATCATTATATACCAGCTAGACCAACTTCAGTAACCCTACAAACGTCACTGCTGTTTAGTTTCCTGTCTTTATTTATGCTGGAAGTGATAACAGAGCTGTACGTTTTAATTTGTTTCCACAACCCCGCAGTCAGGACATGCTATATTGTATTTAGATAGAAGCTAGCGAGCTAACTTCCTGCTAACTTCTAACTCCGTTAAATGTCATAATTTCCGTTTTCATGGATGCCTGGATGTTAAACTCAATTGTTACACCTGGTAGAGCAGAACGCTGATCATTTTATTAAAGATGAAAGACTTTAGACAGTTTTTCAACTCTCAGTGATTCTGCAACGGAGTTTAGGCCCAGACACGACTAGTGACGTCAGACTTAACGACCGGATAGGTGGACACTGGCAGCTGGTATAGGATGTTTGCTGATTAACGTCTACGTGCTGTAACTGTGTGCTGTCAGCGGGGGGCAGTGTCAAAAATGTGGATCTGTGAGCTACTTTTGTTGGTGTTTGTGCTGCTGTTGGTCTTCAGCATGACTTCCGCTGTAGAGAAAACCAAAGTCAATGTCTTTATAGTGAACTGTGACAGATGTCCACTGTCTGAGCTTCTATGCATAGTTTAATCACTGTGCCATTAAGCTTTGTAGGGTCTTTACAGGAATACATGCAAGCACATTGTTCTTGACAATGACAATAAATAAATACTATACTATACTATACATCCACATAGCACACACACAGTCCTCAACTCTGCATGGTGAGACTTGGACAAACACAGCACCTTAACATCACCCTCTCTCTATATCCAGATTATAACCTGCACATAAAGATATAAAGGCTCAAATTATTTGAGGCAAAGTGGTTTTCTTACATTTCTTCGATGCAGCTTCACAGAAAGTATTCAACCTATGTCAGGTTTTGAGAGCAGGGCTCCATGGTGTAAATGAGCTTGATTACATGTAGTGTGTTTGACAGTACTTTGATGAGCACTGATGAGCGTCTACATCACTAAACTGCTTCACCGAAGAGGACCTCGCCCTCTCCTAACATACTCCCGCTCCAATTTGTTGGACTTTTTAAAAAGTAGTCTTTGTTCTGCTCTGGAGATCTGCTGTAAGCTAAATGGCCACCCAACACCTGCAGCAGGTGAAGAGCTGGATCATGCTGCATTACACTGAGCTCACCAGAGCTGCAGAGCAGAACAAGGAAAACAGTCTCCAGCAGCAATCCAGGATCATGGAGTTTATCCGTGGGATAGGAGAGTCACACTAGGCTTATTTATTTATTAGTCAAAGGTACCGGGGAATAAGAAAGTCAATTTTTAAAGGGTTAAATTCCTTTGATGCAGCCATTAAGAAACTTCTAAACAAGTGCTGCTAAAGTGTCAACAAGCTTAAAAGAGGAGACTTACAAACGTTGCAGCTTAAGCTCTGCTTTGTCAAAGACAAACACTTTAAAGAAATGGCAGAAAGCAGAAGATTAAAGGAAAAAATGTTGTGCCTATTTTTACATGCGCAGTCAGCAATATTTTCACGGTAAAGAAGAAGAATGGAAGAATACTCGGTAGTATGGATGTGCCAAGAAAAAAAGAAAAAGATGTCTTCTCCAGAATACCAAAAGCAGCCGGAGAAACCATACTATTAATGCAGAAAGAGAGAGGTTTGCATTAAGGCTGACCTCCACAGCACCTCCCAGCACTTAATGGTTTGTAAGTCTGAAATAAAATGCACATCCAGCTGTTCCCAACTAACGTGAACTACCATCATTTTCTAACAGTATGCACTCCTGATTGCAGGGCAGCTTAGAATCTCTGTGATTTAGAGCGCAGAGGTGCTCCGACTCTCTTTTTTTAAATATAAGTGCAGACATCGAACGCCCCTTAAAGTTCAGTTACATTAGACAAATTCAACAAAGTTATTCCGTTATTCATCTGAAAAATATAGGCTATAGTTAAAACCTGATCCAAAAACAATGTGCGACAGCAGTAGCGTTATACAAGAGTCTGTGACGAATGTGAAATAAAGATATAAAAAGTACAGTAAAGTTTGAAACACTGCAGCTCCTTTAATAACGATTCAGAGCAGGAACCCGAGTGGCAGTGCTTCACTGAAGCGAAGATTTGAAATAACAAACCTCCTGAGTATAACGGTTAAAAAAACAAAACAATGGAGAACAAGCAGCAGAAACAACCTAGTAATGAGACGTCGCACTTTCTAAATAGTTAGTAGAACAAAACATAATAAAAAAGGAATAATCAGCTACAACTTAATAATGAGATGTCACACACTGAGAAAACAACAAGAGGAAAAGAGTTCCTCTACCTCGTCTAATCTGTTACACAAAATACCAACAAAATAATGTGTTTGCTTTTTATGCTGCCAACTTGAGAGCAATGAAATGAAGCCAGCATGTCCACTGGCTGTAATACAGTTGGAAAATGTACAGATTCCAATTTCACAACTTGTTAGGCTGCAGTAAATTGTTTTCATGCTTGGTAATCGGGCTGAAACGTCACAATGCAAGGAGAGCGGGAGAACACACTACGAAGTTAGTGAAACACAAAGAGCTTACCTGTAGCGGACGGCGGGGAGATCAGGTCCAGTAGCATGGAAAGAAAGCGAGAGATAATTATGTTAGCAAGGATTACACTCTTAAAAGCCAGCTGAGAATACACACAAACAAACAGCAGATGATCAATGCAACTCATATGACGGGCCTGAATCTTCTGGTATCAATAAGAAACTTAAAAATATGTCTTCTTGCGTAACACACTAGCTTGGGTGTTAATTTATTTGCTCTGGGTCTGTACCAACCGGATGGCACACATGTGACCTGCTGGTAATTATCTGTTGCATTAACGTCTGATGGATGACTCGGTTTTCTTTTCAAGGCCCCTTGAGCAAACTATTACCGTTTATAACGTGAACAAAGAAACGCCCGGACCGTGCTGATGAATTGTTCCACTTTTCTAATTTCAGCTGTAATGATTTCTAAAAATGCTTGGAGGATAATTCCAAGAGTTTCCTACTGCAGTCCATTTTTAGTGTTGTACACTTTGGGATTTTTCTGCTGTGATGTCATGAAGTGCGCATGGATCTATGGAACTGCACTGGATTCCCCAGGACATTTTTAGCCAGGAATGTAAAAACAATCAACTTTTAATCAGTTCAGTTATTTTGATTTGTGTTTAAGCTGTCATGAATAAATTAGATGTTTTTAATTGTCCAATTTATGGCTGAAAATGACTTAACAGCGGCCACTCTGGCCATGGGTGGTAATTACAACATAATACAAACATTTTTTTATTTTTTATTTTTTTTTTTTATTTTTTTTATTTTTTTACCTTGGAACTGTTAGGATGCCTGGGTCGTTGACCCAGGGTTTTTGAGTTTATTATTATTTATAATTTCTAGTCTTTGGTTTCTTTGTTAGAGTTCTGTCTTTTGGTTTATGTCTCTGTGTTATCCTTAGTTGCTGTCTCCCCTGTCGGCTATATCCCCGTGTCCAGTCAGTGTCTGTGTCTGCCCTGGTCCCACGTCTCTGTTCCCTCTGTAGTGCCTGCATGTGAGTCTGTGTCTTTTATTCAGTCTGTGTTTTGTGTTTCCTGTTTTACTTTGAAGGTCTCTGTCTTATCTCAGTGTGTTCAGTTTACGCTTCCTTGTCTCGTCAGTTCTGATTTGCCCCAGCTGTGTTTCCCTCCTGTTACCCATTCCCTGATTGCTCCCTCTGTATATTTAAGCCCTGTGTTTCTTTGTGTCTGCGTTGTGATCTACTGTTTACCTAGCTGTGTGTTTGGTCAGTCGTCTGGTGTAAGTTTATTTTGATTTTTCCCAGTTATCTTATATTTGAGTTTAACATTAAAGCTGTTTTGAGTTCACATCTGTCTCCGGAGTCTGCACCTTGGGTCCTATTCCTGTCTGCACACAGCCGCTCATAACAGCAACTGTTTCTTTCTAAAATAACAATATTAAAAGAAATGTAAGTAACACAACAGCTAAACTCTGTTAAGCAAGTAAGTCTGGACTAAAGACTGTAATTAAAAGATAGACGGCAACACGATGTCATAAGTTTCGCATTTTACAAGTGAGGGGTGCACCTGAATGAAAAACTGAGGGACACTGCAAACTCATATGGTGGGGATTTGTCACTCTTCGCCAATCTCTAAACCATGTTTTATTATTTACTTTAGTCTAAATGGGAACAGCATTAGCATCATTAGCAAAATCAACACCCTGTTATACCAATTAAAACTTGAAACTAAAGACTGAGACAAACTCTTCAAGAAAGTGTTTAATAAAAGGTATAATTACAGTGAAAAATGAGGGAACCACAGAAGTCGCCCCCTGCTGGTCATTAGGAAGAATACAGCTTCAAGGCACTTTTACATTGGCCTTACTTTTTTAGCCCCAGAAGCAACCTCCATGTTTATCTTTATATATTTTATGTATAGATCTATTTATTGTTTTGTTTTGTTTTTTCAAATACTGCACTGTCTCACTTTAAGACTTTTTATTAAATTTTTTGCTTAAATACTGCATTCCAGTCACCTATGCTTAGTTTGGGTTCATGAACACACTCGATGGGTCCCCCCTTGTAATTTCTGCCCTAGGGCCTCCTATTTTATCAACACAGCCCTGTGTCTCTACTATCTGGATCATAATTAATTGGAAAATATATTTGCAATTAATTGTCAGTGTTGTTGTCCAAAAGTAGTCTGATTTGAGTCCAAGACAACAAAATATGTACTCCAGCCAACCCAAGTGATATGGAAAATTTTCTACACGCCTGAGGGGACATCATTTTAAATCAGAGTGAGTTAACTCCTTGTTTATATGGTGCATTAAAAGTAGGTTTCTTTAAGAAAGAGAAAGTGAAGCAACCAGTCAAAAAATGTATTCGATTTAATAGCAAGTTTGTCACTGGAGCGCTACTGTGACCTTGACATATTCCAAGGAGTTAAAAACAATCTCGTGTTACTACGCCACAGCTAAAACGGATTACTGGCAGCTCTTAGATGTCCAAGGCTGTATGGAGGGCTGTTTGGGAGAAACATCACAGAGGGCAATCATCCCTCCATCAGTCCTCTCCCTTATGTAACTCGCCACCCACTGAAATAAAAGAAAGCCTGCCTGTCAATCAGCTGGTCAGAGGATGTGGGGGAGTACAGGAGAAAAATGTGCTACAGAGAAAGACACACCGTCAAGGTTCACTAACACTCCTTGTACTGACACCTTTGGAGTAAAATCATTATTCTGATGAATATAATTAGGGGATAAAATATCACCACATTACAAAGACTTGAACTTAGAAGGAACTACATCACAATGTAGCTACCCAGGTGGTATGCCAGTGTGCAGAGTGGTGGCATTTTAAATAGCTCTGACAATTACCAATTTTGCATTTTGAAACCAAGATGAGGAAACAGAGTTTTAGAAAGGGCAAAAAGTTACATTTTTTCCACACTGGTTTACAGAGAAGCCAGAAAGGAAATGATTAAAAATGTTCTGACACAACATGAAGGACAGCAGAGTTCATCAAAATCAACCCTCAGATCACGAATCGCTCAGTCAAAATTGCCCTTGAATAACTTTTCTATGACAGTCATCAGAAGCTGTACGGTTATAAATTCTACTCTTTTCATGACCACTCTTACGAAATATGTTGTAATGACCCAAGACGAGGAGCTGGCAGCACAGAGACTCGCGTGATTCTTTATTTAAGGTGTTAACTTTACAGCCTTATAATTGTGAAGTGATTTCTGTAGTTTTACAGGCCAAGGTTGATGCTGAGTTTGGCTAGTAATAGGCCATCATGACTGAGGCTACTGTGGCGAGTAATGACCTCTGGCCACTCCAGCTGCGTGTTAATGCGTAGTAAAAGCTGCAGTCCTGTGGGTGTGTGGCGTAGCACAGCACGAGCACAGAAGGTGTAAGTGGAAATAGATATCGTCTCTAGTCTAAGCTCTTTCACATCCATTTTACAAATTGGCTCTGCAAAATGAGACGATATATGCAGAATATCCATATACACGTTACCACACTGATTTACATTGTCAACTCAGTCACCCAGTGACACCCAGAAGGTTTGGTAGTCTGAACTATTGCTCGACAGGTAAGCGCAAATGATAGTGAGAAACTATTCTCTGACCCAAAGGCTCAGGACAGGAAGCCTCTCATCCACTGGCAAAAACCCAAACATACTGGCAGCAACCTGAAGGGATACAAGAATATCCACCTCTCTCACAGAGGGCACCTCCAACAGTGGAACAGAGTCCTGCCCCTCTTCAGAAGACTGGTCCCAGAGCCCAAGCTGTGCATTGAGGAGCCCGACTATATCTAGCTGGTAACACAACCTCGTGCACTAGCTCTGGCTCGTTCCCCCCAGAGAGGTGACCTTCCACGTCCCAACAGCCGTACTCAATAGCCGGGGATTGGACAGCCAGAGTCTCCATCCTTGACTGCTGCCCAACACACATATATATTACTGAATAATGAAGGTAATTCTTAGGACTACATTTAGCAATAATATACATAACTCTCTTTTTTCACCACTGATAACATTGCAATATTAATTATTGGGTCCTGTTGAACAGTCTAGTAGTGGGATTACTTTTACAGCCATTTAATAAACACACAAAAACACTCAGCTGAAGCATTATAGGTCAGTCAGTAAGATCAGAATTAAACGCATGAATCCTTGATTCTTCATCCCTTTTTAAAATCTCGCAATAAAAGGATTTACATATGACTGAATGGTAGTTGGCTACAGCTTGCAAGAGATCAATGCAAGCTCCCTGTCATGACTGATCTGACCTTTGAGTTAATGAAGAGACCAAAACAGAGGGCTCTACCATAGATATAATATTGCCTGTGTCACAGCTCCAGAGCTTTGAATCATTGCCAAGAAGAATCAAGGCAGCTCTGAAGGCAAAAGGCGGAACCAACCCAGTAAATCTGAAGTCATATGAAGTCATATAACGGTACATTTAAAAAACAGAAAAATTGTGTTTATAACTAAAATTTAAAAATAATAAAATAAACTATGCTTTTTCTCTTAAAGGTTATCAAGGCAATGCTAACATCTGGGCTTACCTATAAAAATCCCTGCAGTACTCAAATGATGGATTTGTACTACCCTTAGAATCACCCTAGAGGGCCTTAATGGTCCTCAAATTACTTCAGCATGATTTTGTGCCTCCTTTCACACATAAACAAATTAAGGGACTTTAAAAGGAACTCCAGGGGCTTAACACAAGTCTTATTTTTATCAATACCTACCTTAGGACTCGCTGTAAATGTCAAAGAAGTGCTTGAAACATAACATAAGCTCTGCAGCACTGTCAAGTGTTTGACCATCAGATGAACTGCGGAAAAAAAACATCCCAAAGAGATGTTTATCCGTTCACCTTTTCAATATTTATCAGCGCTGAATTTTAATGAGTAATCTGACTGAAAAGGGTAAGGAGAGCACAATCACCAGATGTGTCAGATTGTCCATGTCAAACTCAGAATTTCCTGGTGCAGCAGCAGCAGCTCCGATGTGAACAGACGTTAACCTGGATGTCAGACTGCCAGAGTGAAGCATATAGAAAATCCCCCTGCTATGTTCCCATGTCCAATTATCTCGCAGGAGAAAAAAAAGACATTTACTCGACTCCCTGCAGATCCGGAAAGTACCCAAGAAGGCAGGCCTGAGCGGAGGCTTGAATACTAGGTACAAATGGAAACAGTAAGGAAGCACCTTAATAAATCAGCTGAAGGTCAAAGATTTGCTTGTAGGCGGTATGATTTAGGAGGTCGGCTGAACAATGTAGAGTTAGGAATCAGAAGGTCTCACCTGTCCAGAGAGCTTGTCCCATCTCTATTGAGCCAGCAAGGTGTAAAATATTCTCTTCGATCTCCTGTTTAGTAGAAAGTGGACCAAATAGAAAGTGGAAGGGCAGAATGGACAGATCTGTCAGCTGCCTCTTTTCCACACTTCTTTTCCATTTAGATGGATGAGATCCAGAGAAGACTTTTTTTTTTTTTAAGTAAGACTTGGAGAGTCTTCTGTATGAGAACTGCTCGAGGTAGTGTGTGCTGAGTCAGTAAAACTGGAGTAAAGTTTTAAAATTGACAGACAATCATTAAAAGGAAAAGAAGAAATATTATAAAAGCCTGAACATATTAAAAACCACTCTCTATATTCATGAATCTTTACCTTTACTATTACCACTTGTCCCAAATCAACTGAAGCATTTATCAGAAGTTTAATAATTCTCTTTGCAAGCTTAAAAACTTTTGCTCACATAATTTAAGAGAGATTAAAAAAGCAGTTGCTGTAAAGCCTAAAATCAGACTCAGTTAATATCTCGCTGTACTTTCACTGTAGTACTGTGGAAGTTAAGAAATAACCTGGCATAACCTCGGTCCTGGGGTGACCACGTCCAAGTAAACTAAATCTCATGGAGAAATACATTTTATTTGAATGAAACGTTCTCATTTCTCTCTCAAGGTAAATACAATGGACCCATCCACTCAGGACAGCTAATTGGGTAGCTAGTTGGAGGTGTGGCCAGCATGGTTGTGGCAAAAATTGGAAAAAGGAAGCCTAACATTGTCAAGTTAGATCAGGAATGAAGACCCAAAATGCACACGTAAAATTAAACAATTAAAAGTGAAAATCAAGCTAAACTATTGTACACGACAGGAAACTAACAGAATAAAACTGGAAGAACTAAACAAGGGAACGTCACTGATGGAGATGGATACACGAGGAACACAAATGATAGTAAATAGAACAAAAGCACAAAGCTGGAAACACAACAAATAAACTAAGAATCAAACTGAAGATAATCGATAATCAGTAGAAGTTAGAAAAAAATATAAAATACTGGATTAAAGACCCAGAACGTGGACCTTGGTATTCCTGGTTGGGTTCTGGGTCTCAAGAAAATTGGTCAAAAGTGTACATTATGCAGTTAAAATAGAAACAGGAAGATATAACATCTCCACAGACAACATCTAACCACAAAATCCAAAACACGCTTGTCAACAAACAAACTCTCTGATGTGTTTTCTACGTAGAGAAATAAAAAAACCCACAGGAAGCCATTTGAATACACCAGTCTTCTTCTCGTGCTGCGAGCTTGTCAATTTTCTCTTTTTGTTTGCTTCAAATCAACAGCCAACTCTGTTGCCAAGACATTACCTTTATATACTTGCAGAAGCAGAGATATTATAGGGGAAAGATAGGCTAGCAGTACAATTCATCAACTTTATGAGAAAATGTTCCTAGTTGACTTTTTTTTTTTTTTTTTTGCTGTATTTTTCCAAAATATCCACATTTAAATGGAATTCATGAAATACAAAACACCTCACTCAAACACAGTTTAAATACATATTCTCATTTACAATATTTTCATGGGTGAGTACATACTGTAGGTCAATATACATACACTTACTGACCACTTCATTAGTTTAGTTCTTAAAACCTTTTTGTCCATGAATAAATAAACCCTGCACCATCTAAATCTTTACTGTTGGCCTGGCTGTTCACATCTTTTAAGATGGAGTTTGCTCAGCCCAGTCTCAGATTACTTTTCATAAATGACATGGTTCTGATTTGGCTGCTGATTTAACACGTATGCACCACTGCTTTGTTTCTTTTGGACGCTTCTCATGTAAATGTAACTTCCACAGGGTGGATCTAGCCTGGGAGCTATTTGAGTTCTTTCCTACCCATCTCTCCTGTGACCGTTTTTTTTTTCTTTTCTTTTTAATCAGAACATGAGTAATTTATGACAAATTGCGAACTGTGAGCCACAATACAGTACTGAATTTGTCATCCTCATCATTAAAACCCAGGGCTATTACAAGTGTGCTGCCCCTGTGAGTGAGATAAGCACCAGTATGGCTTCCAGAGAAACCTCCTCTGTACTGTAGGTAGTGTGTCTGTGTGTCCCCCGCGGCTTTCTGTGTGCAGTTATGTCTTTTTTAAGACCAAAATAACGACAGCCCGACCTTACCACACCATACAAGCTGACAAAATGATTTATACCAGCTCCCGATGAGTGAATTTGGCAGCGCCCCCCCCCAAACTGTATAAATACCTTCAGACAACCTCCACTCTTCAACTGAGCACTGGCTCCAGCAGTCACAAGGCCAGCAGCTTTCTGTTTGGATAAGGACACTGATATGACGAGGCTGTATTAGATTTATGCTGATCAGCAGTGGTGGAAAAAGACATGCGCTCTACATTTGAATGAATTTAAACCGTCACTAAGCGCAAAAATTATGAAACACCGAATCGTGGAAATTGTGAGATGAGCCTCACTCCCAAATCGTCACATACGGGTTCTTGTTCAGGATTCTTTAGCCACACTTGGCACCCTCTAGTGTCATTTGCTAACACGAGTGTAGAGCACTTTAACCCAAACTACATGAAGCAAAGGGGGAAAAACATTCTTCTAAACAGACAAACCAGCAACTTAAGCCCCCATCAACTCGCCTGACCCCACACACCATTAGCTCTCTCCATCCAGTTCTTAAACAAGAGGAGTGAAACACCATGAGACAGTAAACACCAGATATGGCATCCATCTGTTTGCTATCTTGTTTTTTGTGTGCGGGTTGTGGAGAAAGCAGTCTATTCAGAGATGCCCATGTAAACTTGTCCCCATGTCAGCTCGTGTCAACAGCCTGTATCTATAATCTTATTCTTTCAGTCACTGTTCATGAACCTTTATGATGAAAACACCAATAGAACACATTACCAGAGCTTGAATCTGGAGCCAGTCAATGAAACTGTTTGTTTGTTGGCACATAAAAATCCAAATGTTTACAGTTTTTTTTTTCCAGATGGTGGTCACTAAATGAAAAGTCAGCAAGTTTGGAGAAAAAAAACATGAGCAAGTAGCATTCAGAAGTTCAGATCATATATGAGGGAAATAATGAGGAACAAGGAAATAATATGCAGTGAAAACTAGAAACTAGGACAACATGGCAAATATAAGACTAGCGTTTAAAACACAAGGAATACACAAGATCACTGGAATGCTAACAGTAGACACACAAATGGTCAAAGGGAATCTGCAAAGAACTGTAACTTAACTCAGGTGTAACTAAACTGATGCACGGCAGGTAAAAAGTAACAGATTTCAAAATAAAACTAGGAAAACAACAGCAATTCAACACCAGAGGCAGCAGTCTAAGACCTTTCTCTTTTCTCACTCACTCCAGCTTTTCCAGGGGATACCGAGGTTTTCCCAAGCCATCCTAAGCCAGATGCTTGAACTGCCTCAAATCCTTTTGATGCTCTACTCTGATCCTCTACTGAATGACTCAGCTCTTGACTCTACGAGTGAGAGGAAGCCTGTTTCTGTTGGTCAATACCCACAGCTTCTGGCCCTGTGTGAGGATTGGAACAAACGTGCTGCTCCAACAAAACCAGAATCCAAAACCACGTCCACTACTGTGACCAGTGGTTGAGGATACTGACACCAAAGGGCCCCTACTGTGTATTTTTATGACTGTACAAATCCTGAAGATCCGTTGCTTTTATTATCACCGTAGTGATAATAAATCCGTTGCTTTTATTATCACCGTAGTACGGAAGCTGTCAGCCAAGGGTTTAGGAATTTGGAACAATGATCCACAAAAGAAAAATATTAAACATAAAATCTACAATGAGAATCACTGTTATACTCATGCACACATAAAAAAAACACAGCAAAGCATATTTACAGCCTCTTGTTATGGTCTCAAGTTTGCAACTTTGTGATTCAGAATAGTATTTTTACTGTTCGCTTTAGCCAGTTAATTGCATCCCCTGAGATTTATCGTGCAAGACCAAGGCAATAAAAAATACAAATGAGAAAATATGTATTAAGGGTAAAAATAAAGAAAAAGAAAAGTGTTTTGTTAATTAGCTGAACTCACCCAAGTAGCCACATACAATGTTT
Organism: Pundamilia nyererei; assembly: GCF_000239375.1. Classification (NCBI taxonomy): domain Eukaryota; kingdom Metazoa; phylum Chordata; class Actinopteri; order Cichliformes; family Cichlidae; genus Pundamilia; species Pundamilia nyererei. The sequence goes on from NW_005187593.1 coordinate 1,009,953, forward strand.
CTTTAAAAAAAAAAAAGGAGGTTTTATTAGAGGAAAATAACAACAATCAAATCCCCACCTGAGCCACAGCTTTCGTCCTGCTTACTTCAGCTGTGATGAAATATGAAGCTCACTGAGGTAAAAACAGTCTCCCTACAACCTGAGCCCACACTGCTGTAGCTGTGGCCACTCTAAATGAGCTTGTTAGGTGGAGTTCACCAGAGATGAAAGGCCGCTGCTTCAGAATGAGGCCGGCTGTGGCATCATGGATACAGGATCCAGAACAGTCCTGTATTTTGAAGTCGACTCTCGCTTCAGTGAGCTCTGACTGAGAGTAAGCTTGATCGACTGCCAAGTTAGAAAATTAAAACTTGAATACCAGAAGCGCCGGACTGGTTACTCTAGGAAAAAGTCATAAATAGTTAAAAAGTGGAGTCTAAACAGCTTAAAGTGACTGATTATGGGCCTATTTTGGAATATTTGTTGATTTTGTTCATATTTTCTGTCATATATACTCCTTTTTTTTTTAAAGCGCATGTTCACATTATAAAAAGGTTAAAAGTTTTGAATAATGAGGCAAAAAAAGGAAGATGTAAACATAAAAAAGGCATGCAAGCAAGATGGCAAGCATCCACTATGATATTCAGTAGAAGCTGTGATTATACCAAACAAATGTTCATACACCATTTATGACTATAGCCTCCAAGACTGTATATAAAAGATGGATATAAACATTCATGTCACCCACTGGTTTGTGAAGACACTTTCTGGAGCTTCAAATTGACCGTTTTTGCCAGTAGGCATCTTAACTTTTGGCACCAGATGTGAGTGGTGGATTTCATTGTAAAAACTGAGAATGCTCATATAGTAGTGATTTGTCAGTGAGAACAAGTTAACTTTATCTTCCAGTTTATACTTAAATAGTCAACTTGAAAAATGGTGATCAGGTTGAATTAAATAAGACTTTAAACTAACAAATGACAATAAGCCCATCAGAAAAATGTTTACTCAGGTCATAAATCCAGTTACATTTGTTTAATACAACTGGAGTGACTCTCCTTCTTGAAAACAAAAGAGTAGCCCCCTGCTGGCCACCAGAAAGAATGCAGATTTACTTCCACATTAGCTTTACTTGTGAGATTTACATATTTTGTGACCTTAATATAATTCGTTTGACAGTTCAGCTGCCCTCAATGTGTTTCTCATTTTAGGGCCAAAGGAACTGATTAGTTAAAAGAAAAAATGCTTACAGTTAAGGAGCTTAATCCTGCAATTTTGTGCTTTTTTGCTACTTCTTTCTGAATTTCCTGCATATTTTATGTAAAATGTGGAGCTTTTTGTTTTAATGTGAGAGATAGCTTGAGGAATAAACATTAAATATCGATGTATTTCTAGGAGGGCAATACAGGTGAAATCAATATTGTAAATTTAGTCTTTTCCAAAGCACACTGAAGCACCAGTGGCTCTCGATGAAAATATATGGGTAGAGAAAGAGTTGGTGGTTTTGGCCTGCATCAGTACATTTGAATGAATTTTGTCTTACTTTTTAAAAAAACAAAATTGGGTAAATGAAGAACGACAAGCCAGCCCTGGTAAGTTAACTGAACTAATCAACTCTGCTATTCATGACATATGGAGGCAGTGATAATTAGGGTCAATTATGGCCCCAACTGCTTAATTATATGTACCATGATGATGTTTTTGATTAAATGCTTCTCACCATTAATCTATCAGCCACTGGATATTTCATTATGTACACCTTGCTAGTACTAGAGCGGATCCTCTTTTGCCTTCAGAGCTGACTGAATTTTTTGTGGTGTGGATTCAATAAGCTGCTGGAAATGTTCCTCTGAGATTTTAGTCCATACTGACATGATAGCATCACACAGTTGCTGCAGATTTATCACTTGCACATCTGTAATGTGGAACAGTACATTCACCGCTGCTATTGGATTGAGATGTGGTGACTGTAACACCCATTTGAGTACACTGAACTCATTATGGTCACGAAACCATTTTGAGATGACTTCAGCTTTGTCGCAAGTCTTGTTATCCTGCTGGAAGCAGCAATCAGGAAATGAGTGCACTGTGGTCACAAATGGATGGACATGAACAGCAACAATACTGAGGTAGGCTGTGGTATTTAAACAATGCTCAGTTTGTCAGAGCAGGCTACATTTCTATGTTCTATTGTCCTATTTTGGTGATGCTGAGTAGACTTTGTTTCCCAGTTGTAGCTGATGTGAATAGTACCCGGTATGGTCTTCTGCTGCTGTAGCCCATGTTTTGTGTGTTCAGAGATGGTCTTCTGCATCTGCTCCATTTGGGGTTCCATTTGACCTGACATGGTGTGCTATCCCGCTTGAACTTAATAAAAAAGAATGGCTAAACTGGTCATAAAGGGATGGACATGGTGAGCGGCATTACTCAGGTAGACTGTGGCATTTAATACTGAGTTTGTACTAAAGGGGCCCAAAATTTCCAAGAAAACATACGACCCCATTACACCATTCAAATTTCACAGTAGAACTCAGTAGACTCAGAAGATTGTTACAGTCCTCTATTGTCTAATTTTGTTTAGCCTATGTGAACTGCAGCCTCACTTTTTCTGTTTCTAGCTGATATGAGTGGCCCCTGGTGGGGTCTTGGTTGTAACACGTGGTTATTTGAGTTACTGTTGCTTTATCTATCGTCTCAAAGCAGTATGGCCGAGGCATTTTCACCCAGAGAACTGCCAATTACTGAATATTTTCTCTGATTCTGACCAGTCTTTGTAATTCTGGAATGGATTAAATCACAGTATTGCAAGATAGTGAAAGATGTACCCTTAGGCCCCCTCCTCGATTCAGGGATGATCTTTCCGTATGAGGTCCGGTCATTAGCTTTGTCTGAAGCAGTTAGAACAAGACTATCTACTGCCCTCTTCCTGTAACCACTACCTGGACCTCGTTTCAGGGGCTAATAAGTGTTTTTGTCACTGAGCAATGACAGTGAACATAATCAACTTTTGGGGGTATTCCCTTGATCCTGAGTTATGTGATTATAATTTAAAGATTGGCTTCTTGGTAATTAATTGGGTTTATATTTTTTATTTATCTGTGCTTATTTATCATTTGCCTGATACAAAGGTTTTCTCTATACCTGTACATGAACTATAGAAACAACCATCTCTTTTTTCTAAACGAACGGCCATGTCTCTGTCTAGCTCAGAAGCAGATCTGCTCTTTGTTGTGTCAGCGGACACGTGCAATCATTGCCAGTTGCCCAAAGGTAGTAATTTCACACTTACTCACATGGGACATTGATCGCTGACAGTATGTGCAACAACGGCTGTTGGGTCAATAACGGTCCACATATTGTTGACTGTGAGGACAGGATGATTAACAGCACGTTTGTCATTATTTCATCCAGACTTGTCATTATCTGTTTATTGACTTTCCATTAGAATTTAGCCTCAATATTGCAACCTACTAAATTACAAAAAATATCTGAAAAGAAATCTGTGTTGCAGAAGATGTTTACTTACAGTTTCAGCTTCACTATTGTCAGGTCAGTAGAATCCATTAATTATTTTGGCATCACATGTTGCATAACCAATCCTAATCTAATCTTCCCAGACTGACATGAGTCTTTTGATTGCGTTACCCACTAGACACCTGAAATCATTCGCTTGTTTAGTTTAAAGTAAGTGCATATCATTTACACAAGCTAAAAATGCAATCAGTGCTATGTGGTCAAACCAAGGTGTGTATGTTTAATTAGCACCTTTTGATTAGAACACTACTGCAGGCAGTATATAACTGCGGTATGAATGATTATCACCATAGCAACTACATACTGGTGTAGAGGATTACACTGTATATAAAGAATTGATGTAGCCTCCAGGTCTGAAAATAGAATTTAGAAGTGCCTTAAAAATGCATTTTTCTGCACGTCACTCGTCAAATAAGTTGGTAACTCGTCACATGAGTGACATCATGCTGGCTTTAGCCATCTTTTATCTACAGTCTATGTGCAAAACCCAAATCAGGGGAAGACAGCAGAAACGGTCCCTGGAAAATAGATGTTAGTATCACATTTCTTGCAAATCCTCTAATCTAAATATATTTTGGTGGAAAAGTAAAACGTGGTACTAGGAAAGTTTACTGGACGCTGAGTGGGTGAACCACTTGGCAGTGACGGAGGACTGACCAGTGTTCTCCCTCTCCTACAGCCTCACAACCACTGAGAAGCAACACCTTCATAATATTACAAAAGCCAAAAGTAAAATGTGTTTCTGAAGCACCGAATAAGCTATGAAGTTGCTGAATCTCTCTTTATTTCCAATCAGAAACAGCTAGTTGAAACATATTTCCTGGGAGATTAGAGATTCACTGCATTGATCTAGACACTTAGAAAAAAGGCCTAGAGCTCAAGCTCATGCAAATAAGTAGGTAACTCCGTGGAATGAAAATCCGCATGGGTAGGTGTCTTGATGCATGCTCAATCATCCAGGTAAGGAAATCCTAGAAAGTTGATTCTGTAGTGTTCAAGTGAAAAGAATCAACTTTCTGGCACATGGGTAGGTGTTCTATTGAGAGCACTTCAACAGAAGTAAACAGCAGAAAACATAAGAAATAAAAAGCTAAAAATAAATAAATATCAGCAGTATATGGTGACCTTCCTGCAGCAACTGCTCTATAGAGACCACCCTCTCTAAACACCCCCCTCTATAACCTTTATCATCAAAAACCATCCTTCCAACATTCACAGTTTGTGTTTCTTCGCTTTTAACCTCTTCCAAAAAGCAGAGGTCAACTGCCAGATGACCCCAAACACAATGCAAAGCTAAAACAAGGAAGTGCACACATATAGTACATTGTCCCCGACCCTGCTCAAGTAGACAAAACTATCCTGAGGAATACTAAAGTGGCTCCTTCCATCAGCACCACCCACCATCTCAACATCCTCTTCCCTCAGGGTGTCTGCATGCTCAGTCAGCCATCCTAATAAGTGAGAACTGGCCAAAGAACCATCCCCAGTGGGCGTCTTGCACCGTCTACTGCTGCATTATATGAGCTGTGAGATGCTTTGTCCTTGTGCTGTTTGTATCAGTAAGTGCTGTCTCACTTCATTACAATGCAGCTTTATGTATCTACCCTAGAATCACATGGAGATAAACCTGCAGTGGGTCTGCGTTTAGTGTGACGGTGGCCTTACTCCGGAGAGTGAAAATATATTTTCTGTAGATTTTCACTATTTTGAGATGTCAACAAAACAACAAGTAGTTCTAAACTTGTTTGTGATTGTAAGAGGTAGTGATATAACCTTAACTGCATAGAAATGTTACCCAATCAGAAGGCTACAGTCACTAACACTGTGCACAGTCTGACATCAGAAAAGGAGAAGGGTGCAAATCTTTGACATTGCAAGACAAAAATTGCAGTTTTCCTTGCCTGCAAAGCAGAAATTCAAAATCATCGCTGTAAAAGGAGTTTCAGTCACTTAAACAGTGTTTACGTGTGCATGAAAAGTGAAGACAAATCCTGCCTACTAAAAAAGTGCATGTGAAAATATACAACACTTTAAAAAAACGAGACTGCAGCACTGGGAATACAACGAGAGGGACAGGACTATTTATACACTGAGGGAGGATAGGAAGTGAGAAACAGGAGGAGAATAAAACACAGGTGAAAGTAATCAAAACAACCCAGACAAACCGTAAATTCAAAAACAAATCCACTTTACATCCATGGCCAACCACCAGTTCACCTAACATGGATGTTTTTATGGAAAGAAGAGTATCAGGAGGACCCCAAATATTAAGACTATAAAGCAATCTAAGCATGCATGTTCAAAAATGATTAGAATAATAATGAAATTAAGGTATAATCAAAACTCTGAGCACTAGAAACACTGCAAAATCAAAGAGAAAACCCTCAATAATAAACGTGGATCCAAAATAAACTCCAAAGCAACTGAAAAACACTGATCATAATAGCTTCCCTCTCACTCACTAAACAGAGCAGATGGAGAGAAAAATGAGCCATTTTAAGCTGCTAAATCTAATAACAAAGTGGTAATGTGGCAACAATGAAGTGGACTATGGTGTGATCATCACTGCTGTGAGTGAGAGGGATGTCAGACACCCGAGTTGAGGACACACTGATTACATTTCATCAAAGAAAGAGAGAAAAGTATATTTGTGATGTACTGGCAACCATTTGAGGTTGTACCAAAATAAGTTACAGTGTAGACACAAGGTAATTTTAAGTGAAATTAGATATAGATATAGATAGGAATAAGAAGATGTCTTTGCGAGAGGTGCCTGTCTTTTAATGTTCTTGCCTTTCTAGTGTGAAAATGTAAACCTGAAAAATCCATTTACTACTTTTTGTTCCTCCTAAGCGCTGCATTGCCCTGTTTAAATTAATTACTGCAAGCTTACAATGCCATCAATCAATCAATCCACTGCTGTGCTGAATCAAACAGATCCAGGCAAATCTCATGTCATTATTATAGATAAGTGTTCATCGACTCACTCATTCAATCTAAGGTCCTGCTGAGTGACTGTAGCTCCTAATATAAACTTAATGCAATGTTTGATAAAAGTGTAATCATTTCCTCTGACGTTACTTTTTTCTTTACTACTAAACACAGCAGGAAGCCTGCTGAACTGAACTGTAATTTACTGACTGACTCATGCGATAAGAGAAAGTTTGTAAAAGTTATTTTTCCAATCACGTTTCTTTGGCTCTGCCCATTAACCTATTTAATTCTTTGCCTCCAAGAAATTAGTCTCAGTTAAGGAGTCGTTCACCTACACACTGTACCTCTGATTCATGAACAAAACAATTAATATTCATAAAGTGTTCATAAACTGTGAATTGCTATTAAGCGTTCTCTGCATGCGCGAGCAGTAACCTCATAATTACCCACAATTCATCATTTCTGCGACTCATTTGATCATTACAGCTGATCTCTTTTGGAAGGGTGTGCGCTCTATCGGCATCTGTAACAAGTGTGCTGTGGCAGAATCCGTTCTGCCACATTAATCGCAAAATCTACCGGGCTGTTTTTATGCCAGTGTGGGGTTGTATTAAGGGGAAATCAATTTTGAGTTACACTGTGTTTGGAAATAAGCCCAGACAAAGTTCCTATGTTCTACTTTAATTGCATGATGTAATGGTGAGTGATGACAGGGGCCATGTAGGGCAAGGGAGGGGTACGAGCCACATGACCATGTGTGTCTATGTTTGTGTTCTGCTTCTGTGAGGACCCATTTATTTTTAACCTTTACACTGACAATATTATCTTGCTTCTTCCAAGAGCTGTTTAAGCACTGCATTGGCTCAATTCCAAACCAGCCCCTACATCCACTCTTTACTGAAACCACGTAGCACTGGGGGGGAGCAGGGAAACAGACAGGACTAGTTATACACATAGACGCACTGAGGGCCAATCAGGGGAGTGGATCCAGGTGGATAATGTGGAGTAGGTGAATAAAATCTAGACAATGAGACACGAGGACGAAGTAAAATTAAATGCAAGACACAAGAGACAAATAACTACAATAATAAAATAGGAAGTGTATAACCATAAGTCAAAGAGGGAAACATTATTGATCTCAAATGTTCCCTTGACCTCACACCAAGTATCACTCTCTTAAGGGTTGTTTTCTCTGTGTCCTCTGTTAGTTGTGCTTCCTCTCTGTCTTCCCCCGTTCCTCTCCTGCCTGCTTTTTGAGAGCAATTAGTCCTTCGTGTTCACAAAGTCCCTTCTTTTTGCTACCATTTGAGTTATCACACTATTTTTTTCTGACATGTCCTCTGTGAATTCAGAGGTCTGTAGTATGAAGCAGGATTTCATCTTAACCAGGTAATATTCGGGTTAATCATCAGTTTTATGTACTATGAAGCTGGATCACTTCTTATTGCTCCAGAGGACATTATGTTTAGAGATTAGAGATCAACGGGTATGAAAATACTGCCTACTGATCAATTAATTGATCCCTTTGAAGATGCCACAGACCTCTGGGCCCAATATTTTAGCCTCTGAGCATCAGTTATAGTTTCTCAGACACAATTTTATTGCTTGGGTTTTGGGGTTTTTTGCTGCATTGTCAGGAGATGTGTTGCTTTCAGGCTGTATTGCGTGTTTAACCTATTTATATTTTCCCACAGTAGAGTTCTAGTTTTCTATGTAAAATCAGCTCTGCTCTGCAGCCAGTACGCTTATTCATAATTGTGACTGGTCATATGGTGCCAATGCTACACAGGGAAAACCCCTGGGGTTAAGTTAGCAAGATTATGATGGGCTTCATCTAACTGCGTTTCCTGATTGCCAAAGTTAGTGTAAGTGAATCCAGATAATGGAAAAATGCCGTGAGTATGTTGAACTAATTTTATAGTACAGGCCACCGACTCCCTGAGTCTAATCTGTATTCATACTTGTTTCCTTCTGGACCTTGTTAAGTTTCAGCCAAAGAGAGTCACTTTTTTCTGTTTCCCTGTGTTTGCACATTGTGACACTTGTAGATAAAAATTCATGTCATTATTTTTGTACAGAATAAACAGCTTTTCTGTGGAAACATGTACATTTTATGCTTTATATTTCTCCCCCAAAAAGTGAAGTTTTATAATGCATCGATTTCCATCTCAAGTTTGTGCTTTCATTAATGAATAGTCAGGATGTTCCAAAGATTGCTGCTGCACTTCTACCCTGCCTCTTAACTAAGGGACCCTTAAGCATTTGCAAGTATGATTCAGCACAGTGTTACACTTGTTACAGAACAGGAGGTAAGGGGTGGACTGTAATTGGGGTCACATCTACTCCAAGCTCAACACATACTTATATTTACTCAGGGAAAAACAAAATTTGGAGAAGTCTGTGTTCGGTATGAGGCGGGGTTGTGGATGTTACAATCGCACGGATCTTCAACCACCTTAAACTTTCATTTTACTTCCGTTTTTATGAATTTGTCTCTGTTTGGTTCAGTTTAGAGATTAAAGTGAGTGAGTAAACAGGGGGGGGGGTTAGAATTAGGATGAATAAAAAAAATCACAAAATGCATCTTTGGGTTTAACATCAACAGTTAAAATGCAAACGGCCAATGTTTCTAACATCACCTTGGTTTCTACGGTTACAAATCCTGTGATAGTGACGACACCAGCAGAGCACCTTTGCCTGCAAATTACTGTTAACTACATTGAACTGCCACACTTGAACAAAAGTGTAACAATGTGAAAATTTGCTGGCTTGAGAGGGAAGATGATGCCAACAATGCTTTTCTGCACTATTTAAACTGCTTCACCTGCAAGCCACTTTGAAACCCACCTTTAATGTAACCTAAACTGTGTCATGTTTGTTGTCTGTTCTTTTTAAGGGATCTTGTAGCTGCTTTTTTTTTTTTTTTTTTTTTTTAGAGGGAATGTGTTAATTAGACAATTTCTGGGTTTAGTCTCAAACAAAACTATTTGGTTTATTTATAGCAAAGTTTAAGTGTTGCAAAAGAAAAGACAAAATGTGCAGAACGGGGGAAGAACTGAGGCACAAAGAAGTGTATTAATGAAAAATAGTCTAGTACTCGGTACCCTGAAATTTAATAGAGTAAACCACTGTTGTTGCTAAAAGAAATGATTTCGGACATTACCCCACTCCCTTGCCCTCCAAGTCTTACTACCTCTATGAGGTTGCCAGACAGCCAACTGAGATTCTGCCTCATAACCCCAACACTTGTAGCTTTTACACTTTATCTCTTATAAGCCCAACTCAGATAAGAAACAGCCAGTTACTCAGCACATCAAAACTTGTTTCCAGTCTGTGTGGTAAGCTAACTGCTGCTGGCCAAGCACTGATTATATCTGACTTTGGGAAAGACGCCAAAAAGGTGTATTCCACAAAATGCTGAATTGCTCCTTTCAGGGTCAGCTTAAGGTGAGGATGCACATCCAGTCGTGATGGGTAAAGTTAAGGGTTAGAGCCTGGGATATGATTTCTGTAAGTGGAAGTACTCATAGCAAAACATGTGCAGTGAAGCACACAGGCAGGAGGATAATTTGGGTTTAAATCTGCAGTTTAATCTGCAGATTAAACGTGTCCCTGTGTGTCTTGTGAACAGTCTATTCTCTAAAGCTGCGTGAAGGATACCGATCGAACAAAACACAAACCTCAATTTAGTGCTGCAATAAAAGAATCAAAATCTAATACTTATATATCAAGAGTGCTTCGTATTGTTTCAAAATTTCAAAACAATAAAAGCTAAAGCTGGGAAAGTTTCAGCAAATCTGAAATCAAAAATGTCTTCTGGAAGCAGAAATTCAGCTGAGATTAAAATGAAGGTAGCAGAGGAAGAGTCTGTGCCAGCTCCTCCACCTCGTTGCGGTGCAAAAGTGTGGAAGACTTCAGGGAGGGAAATGAGTATTTCTGATGTCATCTGTGACCCGGGTCATCTCTAAACCCAGTGCAGAATGGTAATGGCCTCCTCCACAGGCACTGTGGTGTGGCCAGGACTGGCTGCAGCTTAAATTAAGGAGCCCTAACAGGCCCATAAATTTCAGAGGGAATTTGCTGCAAATGTTGGAAAAAAAGAAAAGAAAGACAAAGAGTAGCAGGAAAGTTTTATCTTCTTGAACTCATAAATGTGTTTTCTGTGTCGTTTAGCAAGCCCAGTGCTCCGCAGAAATCCCCATAAACCATAATTGGATTAAAATTCTTCTCTTACATACAATTTTAAAAAGTCTCAACAGCAGTGAACAATGTAAATCTCTCACACCAGCAGATTTATGAGGCTTCCCTCAATCCCTCATTTTAAATTAAATAAATGGCAGATTCATATCCTCACGAACCCCAACCAACTATGACTATACTCCCACACTCTGTAATGAAGGTAATGTTCCCATAATTGCCCAGAGACTTGGTTCGGTCACCATGGCAACACAATCAAAGTGCTGCAGTCCAAGGCAGACTCAAAAGACTGTCAAAGAGTTGTCTTGACAAATGTACAACTTTTAATTCCAGAGGAACACTTTAGTTAAAAGGTTTGTAATGGTGTTGCAGTAATTTCACGGTGATGCTCTGCTCTGGGACCTCCCACACACATGCAGTACTGTGCAAAAGTCTTAAGCCGCCCTTTGCTTTTTTTACATTTGGCAGGAAAATGGATAAATAGGTGCAGAGATTTCTTGAAATGTCCAAACATAGATGAGAATACAGTATACTGGGGGCAGAACAGAGCTTGTGTCTGTGTTTGGTATGACCACCTTTATTCGTCAACAGAGCCTGAACTCTCTTATAGGGAAGCTTTCTCATAATTTCTGTAAGCAGTCTTCAGGAACAGCTCTTCAGGCTTCTTGAAGGACATTTAGAGCGCTTTGGATGTTGGCTGCTATTTGTTTCATTCTCTTTTAAATTGATCACACATTGCTTCAATAATGTTGAGGTGTGGTCTCTAGAGAAGCCAATCCATAGTGTTCAACTGTATGTTTTTCTATGTAGGTACTTCTATATTGCTACTATACTATATATTGTATTGTCTGTGCCCGTTTAGTGTAAAGGATAAAGCACAGGAATTTAAATACATCACACTTGTAGGGAAGGATAGAGAAAGGAAGGAGACATGGCTAACATATTGCAGGTACCAAACCACAGTGGGTGTGGAGGGCCAGCATGAGGGAATTATAATGATGTGTGCTGCAATTTCTGAATAACCAACACCTGCTGACTGTCCTGGCCATCTCTGCATGGATCCCATTCATATGAATGACAGGGGTTTGGTGTGGAAAAGCCTGCCAGTTTTTGTCATTGTCTGAGTTAATGTCAGCACCCACCGGGGTAATGTCAAAAATGAATTGTTTGGAGCCCATCCATGAGTGGTGTTAGAGCTCCTTCCACCATACTCCCAATACTTATTAAGGAATTCTCTTCTGCAGGTTGGAGGAAAATAACGACAAAACCACGTCTCTGTTTGGTGCACAACAGGAAGTGCAGTGATTTCTGTCGATTTTACTTTTAACTTTCTAAATAGTAGGGCTGGATTTTGTTTCCGTGAGCTTGTTTTTTTTTTTTATTGCCTTATATTGCAAGAAAATGAAACAGTTTTTCCCTCACATTACATGCAAATTTAGGGGCTCTTTTGCTTCACAAATTGTAATGTGAAACCTTTTACTACAGAAATCAGCGTGTGAGTATTTGCTTTGGTGCAAAATAGCAGCCATTTACTCTCAGAAAAATAACACTCTGGCACTGCGAGTTCAATTCAATTCAGGTTTATTTATAAACCTTCCAAATCACAACGGCAATTATGTCAGTGTGCTTTATACTGTATGAAAAAGACCTTACAGCATTCAGCACAAACGAGCAAGCAGTTCACTATGATGGGAAGGAAAAACTCCCTTTTAACAGGAAGAAACCTCCAACAGAAGCAGGCACAGGGAGGAGCAGCCAGTTACTGCGACTGGGAGAAAAAGAGAGCACAAATGTCTGTGTAGGTTCTCGTTCATTCAGGTCATAGTAGTCTAAGGAGCTGGGAAAGAAACCAACTAGACTTAAGTTTTAGGAAGATGTTTTCCTATCGAGGGTAATTGACCTACTATTAGTCATGTGCCAAATCACATGACTCAAGGTGTGACTAGAGGTTGTCTCATCCTATCACGTAACCTACTGAAGTCACCTGACGCAAAATGTACGTGAAGGTTAAGGTAACCAGGGAAGGGATCTCAAGACTGCATCGTAGGTGGTTGACAGCTGGCGTCCTAGGCCATCTCCTCTGTTTGATGATAGTTGTTCACAGTGGACAAATCTCTGTCCACATGGTCATTTAAAACAAGATTCTCATTCCAAAACAATTACATGACACACAATCGGATGTCAAAGAAGGAGAGAAGTTGCAAAAATTTTTGACGTTATGAGACAAAATTTCAGTTTTCCTTGCCCACACACAAACACAGAAACCGGATATTGTCTGAGAACACCTTTTGTTTTGTTTTTCATTAAAAAAAAAGAAGAAAGAATCTGCATTTTTAAACTTTAACCAACAGAAAGTCTGGAACCAGCTATAGCTTATCCATCATATGCTACTCAGATATCCTGAAAGCTCACAGAAATTGGTGGTTGCCCCCGGAGGCAAAGTCAGCCGCTAGCTGATGTGTTCACAGATTGAATGGGATGAAATAAAACCTTAAATAATCCATCTCCTTCTTAGCCCTGACACATAACAGGCCTGAGTTCAGCAATATCCCTCAGATGGAAATACAAAGAAGGAATATAAATCAGACACTTGAAATCCTGATCCTGGGTCAGTGTCAGGTTAAAAGATTTCTGACTGAGGAAACAGAAAACAGGAAAGGAAAATGGAAAGAAATGCCCTTGAGCAAAGAGAAGCACATACACAGCAAATAAGACAGGACCCAGGACAGAACCTTGTGGTGCACCGGAGTGGAAGGGAAGAACCAAAACCTGCAGTTCCTGGAATTGCCACTTGAGGCTGGGAGCAAAAGTGGGTCAGTTTACATAGACTCCCATGGCAAAATGCAACTTAAAAGCATTAAAAAAAAAGGCTTTACAAAGGTTATAGATTGATACAAAGATAGTTTTGGCCTCTGTGGATAGTCTCTTTATTCCTAGCATAATGTTGTTGTTGAGGGGTTTGTTTTTTTTTAAGTCCTCATTCATCTGAATCGGTGTGGCTTCTTCAACAAACAGATGTACACAGTTTATTGCTGTCTGCAAGGCCTCCACTAATCCAAGTCACTACAGTGGACATCCCCTTCATGTTTACTTAGAATTTAATACACTGCAGACAGATAATCGTTTAGACTCGCAATCACGCCTGGAATCAAACCCAAGACCGTCTTTCTGTGAAGCAATAGTGCTAGTCACTGGTCCATTATATACAGTATAGCGACCAAATATACTTCTAGATCAGGGGGGGAAAAAGCAAACGGACGACATCACAGTGGCCACATAACTGGGACAAATGAAACAACAACAAAGGAAAAAGTCAGATAAAAGGAAATCCACCCCCTCAGTGCTAATTGGCACGTTCTGATCCCTGCTGCTAAAGATTACACTAACATTCAACAACACTGACAGAATAAAAAATGCCTGCTTAATATTTCTAAACTGATTCTCATCCCTTGCAGATTTTCCACCATGTTTGACACTAATTTGTCTCAAGACCCTGAACAAAAATGCTTTAAAGTGGGCAAACAATAACTCACAATAACTGGTCACTGTGTGTGATTTGAGCCTGTCAATTGCTCTCCCACTGCTTTGAGAAACCATTTACAGCAACTTGGCTCCCAAAGCACGAGGGGCTAAAGTGACTGTAACTGCATGTGATTACTCGTAGCTGTGAAAGCATGTGACAAAACACAGCATGACAGTTGCTCATGTGTAAAACCACTACGAGCATGTAAGGAAAGGCTGCAGCGTGTTTATGTGCAGCTCCACGTGGACGCTTTTGCTTTGTTTGTGTTTGTGTCGTAGCTGAGCGGCGCCTTCCAGAGTGAACTGTGCCAAGTTGCTGAAGTTTGATCCAGCCGGCTGATTAAAGGGCATGTTCTATTGATCTTGAAAGAGTTCATTCTGATTTGCTCTGAGCGAATGTGTGAGGATTTAAAGAGAAATGCAGCAGGTCTGCAAGTGCCTGATCTTTACTGCATGTGACACATTTTCTCCTGTTTAGACAATTAAAAGTAAACTGGCGGGGGAAAAGGGACAGGTTTTTAATCAATATGTGGAAATAAATCCACTTCTTCTGAAACATTTTTTCATGTTTTAATGTTTTTCCAAGCATTGGTTCCAAAGTAAACGGAAGGCAGTGTGCTCTCACGGCCAAATGGCTGCCTGAAAATATGAATAAAACTCTCATTTAAAGCAACTGCAAAAGACCTGGACAGCAAAAGTCTGAAATTAAAATATCTTCTGCTGATTTAGGGTCCAGTGATTCAACAGCCTTCAATACAAACAATGAACACTGTGACGTGTCCGTCTCTTTAAACGCTGCTTTCCTTCTACACATGTCTAGTGACATTAAAAATATCTGAAGCTCATTAAGCCTATACTAAATTAAAATCCATCAAGAGCTGCAAATTGTTTGCTGCTGACGCGAACTGATGAGAAACGTCTGACTCAAAGACAAAAGCTCTGTTTTTGATGCTCGCCCTGCTGATAAGATGCCAAATTAGTTTTGCAATGAACAAACGTTTAATTTTTTTTAATCAAAATGCCTGTCTTTACTCTTCCCTCTGTGCACATTGAGCCACTTTAAATGTCATCTGACATGCCCAGTGCTCGCTTTTTACTAGTAGTTTACATTTAATGAGCTCATTTTGTGTTTGTGTTTAACGTAACTGAGCCTTTTTACATTTTGAGATGCTTTATTTTATCTGTTTAAATCCATTAAGCTTGAGTAGTTCTACTCAAGTAGAAGTCATGTTCATTTTTTATCAAGGTATTTTACTTTACTAACATATCTTGTTTTATTACTGATGAATAATGTTGGTTTTGCCTTTATTTTTCACACCAATTTCAGCCTCTTCTGATGCTTCAAACCATAAAAAAGACCAACTGAATATTAACAATGTCAGTGTTTGCAGGCTCTAAGGTTAACTGTGGGTTTATGGTAAAGCTCACCTTTCTCTTTTAACACGAGTCTTTATTTTTAGTCACACCGCCTCCTTTGTGAGTATAATAGTTTCATTACAGCAGATTTCAGTCTGTTCTCATTTCCAAGCCATTGAATACTGTCATATGCGAGGTCTCCTTGCTTTGTGCAGCAGCTTTAGGCAATCATGACTACAGTTCTAAATTCAATTTCATCACATTATCATGCCATCACAAAAGAACGCAGACTGGGTGACCAGGCTGCAACCAGAACCCTAATAAGTGGTTGAAAATGGATGGATGGATGGATGGATAATGTTGTCAAGGAGTATATGTGTCCTAACCTAGACAAGTAATATTTAATACCTAAACCTAACCAGTAAAAAGCCATGATCTGTTCCTGTCTGACAGAATTCTGATTTATATACCGCCACCCTTCCAGCCTCCTAAAGTGGACTTGTAGCTCTTTAAAAAAGAAAAGAGCAATAATCACAAGGCATACTGTTTCTGTGGCCTTTCAAGTTGCCTTATTGTTCAGTTCAGGCACCTGCGTCTCCTCATGCCTAACTTCCAAGAAGCAGAAATCAATTTTTAAATAATTTCTTTCTTGTATAAAACTGGATAGCGGGCAGTGTGCAGACGGGTTCAACATTAGTGTAACCATAGCAAACATGTGGGTCTCAGGCTCAGTGGGAAGTATGTAAAGGTAAAAAGTGTGTCAGCTGTTCTCCTCACCTTGTCTTTGTCCTTTTGTTGTTCTGTGAGGCTGTATATTTAACTCGCCATAGCTCCACCTGCTGCCTCTTCCACACCTGAGGTGCAGCATTCATCACCACCAGCACTATACCTAGTTAGCGCTTCACTCCACTTGAACAGTAAACTTACTTACAAGTTCTCCAACTGTAATTTGAAACCAAGTTAAAACTTTAGCTCGTCTTTGCCTGAGGACCACTGAGTCCTCTCCTCCCTCCCATCCAACGCTGCCCACCACCTCTGCTCTTCACTCTGCGCTACTTTCCCTAAAGGCACCTACTTTAGTCTTATACGTTCATGGATCTGATATCCTTGCATAGAAAGTCAAGTTGTGGCTGCAAATCACAGCTGCAGTTTCTCTTGCTATTTCTTTTCTTGCTACTATTTCTTTCCTGTGCCATCCAATCATGTTTCTTCTCCTGCAACTCCAACAGTTTGTCTTATTTGTTGGACTTCAGTTTGTTTGGGAGATACTTCCTCAAGGTGGTTTAGCACTCCAGCCTCACAGGAAGCAGATTCCTGGTTTAAAGCCACTGTAGAGTTTGCTTGTTCTCCCCGGGCCTGCGTGCAGTCTCTTCCGGCGCTCCGGCTTCTTTATAGCTTTAAATGTCACCGTGATTTTTTTCACATGTTCCAACTTGTTCCTTCAGCAAAGATCTGCTGTTTAAGACGCAGAAGTTGGGGACAAGGGTCAGTCTTTCTAATGCCACTGGAGACACCGCTTACATAGTGGTGTTTGATCTAAGGCACTAGTGGAATTTGCAAATTTGAGGGTTTGTTACTGTTCTCCAACACATCTCAGCCGCTTGTTATGGTAGATCAACAGTATTTTCTTTTTGATAATTTGTAAAGTAAACTGTACTTAATTTCTCTGGGGGACTTGGCTTTGTAGGTCTTCCGCCACACCGAGAATTGGCAAGAGAATTCATAAAAGCATACTTAAAATTGATGGACAGTCACGTAGGGAGGAAATAGAGCTCCAGCGGGAATTTATACAAACTCATAAAGGACAAGCAGACTCCACAGCATTATAGATTTCTTGAATATTTATTATTCCTAGAAAGGTATAATTTACCGTGTTAAAATGACTGGCCTAATCAGGAACTCTGCTGACTGCCAATTGCCAATTGTTGTGAATGTTGGGGGATTTCTATTGTCTCTTATTTTCTAGATTTTCACGCCCTTTAAGTGGAACAATTGTGGAAGTAAATACAATTATTTCCTCCTTTTTGTGCCCTGTTGAAGTGGTCCAGCAAATAAACAGTGTTAAACTTTAGTATATTTATGGAGTGTCAAAAGCAGCACAATGGAGCAAACATTTGTGGAAGCCATAGAGTCTATGGCGCATTATCACACTCAAACAATGTAATGTGATAACATAATGAAATTCAACTGCAGCAATCAGAAATAATACAGTAGGAGTAAAAAGTGAGAGAAATACTTATAAAACACTTGATATTCTGCCCAGCTGGCAAACATCTAAATCTACTTTGGCTTGGCTCAGTACTGCAGGTTCTGTACAAGTGGATGTATGACGGATGGGCTCCTTTAAGGTTGCAGCGCACAATGACAGTCAGTCAATAAAAGACCAGCAGGGAAATTACAGTGGGGAACTGCTCAGGGCACAGAGGTCCATTAGCATTACCTTAACAAATGTCCACCACAAGCTCATCATTCTCCCTAGCCCACTGAAAGCCCTTTTTCTGCTCTGTATACCTGTTCTACACACATGTGTACACCGATGCACCCAGATGCGCACATTCATACTCGACCCTCTCGAGGATGCAGGCCTTCATGGCAACATAGAGAGCGCAAAGGTTCTCCCTGTGTTCTAATAAAGCCCCGCATCCCCAGGATGGATTGAGCCCACGTGGCGATAAGGGGTGTGATTATTCATTTGTGCCAGAGATCTAGTGCCTGGAGATAAGATGGGCCCTTTGCAACAATGGAGGGGCTCAGAGAGGATAGATAATCGAGCCAGTGACCCTTGTAGTATGCTAGACTCAACCACTCGCTTGCTTTCTTTCAGTGGGCTTATCTGCTGGGAATAGCGCTGCATTTCGTGCCTATCTTACTGTACCAGCTTGGCAGCGTTCCTACATGCTGCTGTCAGTCCCCAAGGTACAAAAGCTCAGTACGGCTTATGTTTGTGTGGTGAAACCGTGGGGGAGTGGAAAGCACCAAGGGAGGATGGAGAGATAATCTGGCACATGGCTCTGGTTTTAGGCCTGTGAATATGGAAGTGAGAAGGAACAAGCAGCCATTCAGATGTGTTTAAAATATAAAATCTGTTTTTACTGTACTTTTCTAACATTTATTTATAGTTAAAAAAAAACAGTTTGGAAACTTTATTTCCAAAGAGTAAGTATCTGTGCAGTATTTTGTATTTTGTAAGTGTTTCGATGAGCGATGCAAGGTGCAATAATTTGATTAATGAAGTGTTATGATGCTTGGTTTATTCCAGGGATTTAATCTCAGTTAACAGGTTTTTGTGGGCGCTTTGTTTTTTGTTTTTGTTTTTTGCTTAGTTATTATTAAGGTTGGATTTTCATTTATTTACCAGTTTTCATGGTTTCTGGGTTCTAGGTGTTGTCTGTCATTTAGGTTTAGTGCACTTATATATTCTGTTCTTTCAGTTCCTGTTATGTTTTAGTGCTACAGTCTGTATCCACTGAATGTGAATCCATTGAATTTTTGTGTTCATGTCAATGTTTCAGTTATTCTTTCCTGTTTTATTCTGGTAGTCTTTTGTCCCTTTATTTTTTACTTCCTGGTTTTCTAGATTTTGTTCAGCTGACATCATCCTCCTGTTTTCCATCCCCCTGATTTCCTCCATGTGGATAAATAGTCCTTTCTTGGTTTAGTTAGTCTCTTATGGGCGCTCTTATGGGCACAGTTTTAGCTCAGTTGGATGAGCACATAGTTATATGTCAAACGACTGAGAGCGGCCCTACATACTGCTCCCCGGGCGCCCAATGGCTGGCCACTGCTTCACTGAATGAATGGGTTAAATACAGAGAGGAATTTCCCCACGGGGACCAATAAAGTATTAATTATTATTATTATGGTCCTGCTATATGTTAATCCAGACAAAGATATCTTAACATGTCCAAACTACTATTACTTGCTATTACCAGAAAAACAGTTTCAAGTGTCAATCCTCACAATGATGCACAGTGGTCATCCATCCATAAATCAATCTTCTTCCACTTACCAAAACGTAGTTAGTCTGTTAGTTAATCATTGCCATCTTTGTATTTCAGAAGCCAGAGGCATTTGAATGTAACATCAAAACAAATATTAAGCAATTTGTTTACTAAGCAATTAACTTCTTTTGGTGACCCGTTGGAAATGCAAACAGTGTGAACTCAGCACTGAAATTTCATCACTCTTTAGTTTATATGGTAACCATGTGAGGTAAAAGCTGCTTGTTTCATGAGCCTGAACTCAATAATGGGATGTTTTTGTGTTTCTGGTCCAAGTTCTGTAAGAGAACCTGCCAAATAAAAAAGAAGAAAAAAAGCAGAGAGACCTTTACTTTATCTTACTGAGATTTAAAATCCTTGCATAACCAACTTTAGCAAGTGTCATTTTCATCTGTTCCTTGGACTGCCTCAGCTGCACCTGCTGAAGGCTGATTTTAGAAACATTAATATAAATCTAATCCACCTGGAGGCTGCAAGTCAGACAGTGAAGCTTCGAAAAGAGCCCGGCTGATTGATCTAATTACATGCTTGAGTGGGGGGAAAAATACAGCCTTATCAATGACCTTTAACATGCTTGTTTGGTCTGTTAACTGTTGCATGCTCTGTTCGCTACAGTGTCAGTGCTCGTTGTGGTAAATCTCACAGATGACACGTGCAGCATACAGATAGCCTCATTAGGTTTTGATTTATGTCAGTGCGATGAAACGATAGCGACAGCTAAAGCTAATGGCTTTCTGTGGCGACAGGAGAGGGGAAAGTAAAATCTTAAAGTTAACATTTTCTGGTTTAAAAAGAGAACAAAGAGTAAATTAGCATTTCACACATGCGCATCATACCACAGTTGTGCAATTCCCTGACTGGGTTTATCTCATGTACAATAGAGGGTAGACACAGCTGGAAGCGGCCATTTCTGCATGCAGCATACAAAATACCATCGGTACCACCTGAGGTGCTTTTATGGCCATCCTGTGCTAGAGCTGCATGCCCAGCTTAGGTGAGGTGCTGCATGAATGACACCACAGTGCATATTTATTATCATTACCATTATTTTTATTATTAATTTTATTATTATCCATCCGCTTCTGCTTATCAGGGTCACGGGGGTGCTGGAGCCTATCCCAGCTGTCATAGGGCAAGAGGCGGGGTACACCCTTGACAGGTCGCCAGTCTGTCGCAGGGCCAACACACAGAGACAGACAACCATTCGCGCTCACATTCACTCATGCATTCACACCTATGGGCAATTTGGATTAATCAATTAACCTATCCCCACAAGCTGCATGTCTCTGGATGGTGGGAGGAAGCCGGAGTACCCGGAGGGAACCCACGCAAACACGGGGAGAACATGCAAACTCAGAAGGAGTTTTTAAAAGCCGAGAGGCTTTATAAACTCAGAAAGGTCACACAGAAAGACCCCGGCCTGATGGTGGAATTGTATTCAGGACCTTCTTGCTGTTAGGCAACAGTGCTAACCACCATGCCACCGTGCTGCCTTAATTTTTTTTTTTTTTATAATAGGTATTAGGTATTTTTATAATTTATAAATTTTTAAAAAAAATTTATTATTATTAATTCACATATTGGTCATGCATACTGTGTAGCTCATCATCTATTTGTCTTCTCAATGTGTGATGATTTCCATTTGTTTTCTACAAGCCAGAACAAGAATGGAAATGATCCTACCCGGATAAATATGTATTATTCCACAAGCACTTGGTGATTGTGTTTAACAAACGCAAATGTCAAGATCAGCTCTCGGTGACCCAGCTGAAGGCCACGCTTGCCGTTCACAGTGAAGATCATATGCATGGTTAATCAGGTGTGAGTATCACTGAAAACACAGGCAACATCATCTCAAGAGCTGGCCCTGGGGCCCGTGTTCTGGTCAATTAGAGAATTAGAGGTGTCAGTCAGGGTCATTTTGTTATACTGATTTATTCACAAGCCCTTGTGGAGCCACGAGAGCTGGACAATAGGGCCAGTGGCGGTGGCTTTGTTGAATTTTCTATCTCCTTGCACATTTGTCCTGCAGGAAGGAAGTTGTGTCAGCTTAACTCTTGGTCTGGAAGGCTATTCTCTGAGGCGCAGCTGACTGCGGCGCTCTTCAGTGAGAGCCTCTCGGCTTTTAGAATAACCTTGCTGCTCTCGCCACTTTCACTAAATCATTTGGTGTAGAAGCTTAAACAAACAATTTAATGTCAAAGTATCAAGACATGACATGCATGCAGGGGTATTTTTAGGTGCCACCAGCTGGAAGTCTTTCACACTGACCTGCACACATTACATTTATACATGAGCCAACTGACTGAATATGCTCACGCATTTGGAAATGCTGCCAACATGCACACTGCTGTTTAAAATATTAAATCTGAATGTACCAAACTGTATGAAGAATTATGTTTTCCTGTACTTCAAATATTGCAGTTTGCTCTTTTTCATCTTTTTTTATTGACATCCTTAAATTTGTATAATTCCCTCAACATAGTCTTGACACGGTTCAAAATATATAGGGTTGTTTTTTTTTAAACAATCCATGCAGGGCTCTGCGACCAAATTTTTCAGTGGTGCGACTAAAAAAAATATTTGGTCGCACAACTGTTCGGGTAACAAAAAATAAATAAAAATCTCTGCAACTCTCCGTGTGGTCAACAACAGACACACATTATGCCCCTATCGTGGACTAAACCAATCAGAGATAGT
>NW_005187593.1:1033680-1047759 GCF_000239375.1 Pundamilia nyererei
GGGGGTTGGGGACCGCTGATTTAGAGCCTGTGTCACATAGTTTGTCCAGCAAGTCAGCGCCATCTCTAGTGTTTACAATACTCTGAGCCCTGTTTGCAGCACATGTAACCAAGTAGCAGGAGATCAACCATTTACCTGGGTCTGGGTCATGGGAAAAGAATCGCTACAGAACCCCAGACCTCCTTCCCTCCTGGGCACCTCCTCCAGCTCATCCATGAGGACTCTTAGGTTTTCCCAAGCCAGCCAAAAGTTGTGATCTTGCCGGCATGTCTTGGGCCTGCCCTGGGATCTCCCCACAGTTGTGAATGCTTAAAACACCTCAGCTAGATGGTGTCCAGGAGGCCAATTGCACTTTATGTAACCCAGACACCCTTTGGAAACTTTTACCTGCATATATCTACAATTTCTTGGTCACTACTCACCGATCGTGGCCACAGATGAGGATGGGAACATAGGCTGATTGTAGGCACAGACACTGCACAAATATGTTTTGGTCTCCAGTGCATTGCTAAACGATCTTTCCTTAATCTACACATCTCTATGGCATTAACCCAAAATTATTCAGTCCGCACAATCTCCACTGATGGGAATACTGGTGTCCATGTAAACATACGAACTGGCAGACAAGCAAATATTGTAAAAAGCTGAAGAAAGTTGAAGAAACTTAAATATACTACCCCAAAAACATCAAAATTCTTCACTGGACTGGAGCACCACAGTGGCCAGAAACAGACTTGACTACAGTCTTTGAACTTCTTTCAAAAGTTCTTACTTTTAACTTTAAAAAGATAAGGTGCGCAGGAGTTTTAGCATCTCCACAGACTATTTCTGATGCATTCCCTGAAGGAAGGCAGCCTTGTCTTTCTATAATTCATGGACCCAACTTAAAAAGTGACACACAGGAATGCACAAACACTGTACAGATGTGTTGATGGCGGAACTCTTGCAGACTTGCATTCATACACTTTATGTAGCTGAACATGCATAAATTATCTCGAACACTGAGCTGGATAAACTGACCTCTATGCTTCCTTATGCATCTTGAATTTAAGCACTACATATATAATGCTCATGCAATTTGTCATTTTTTGATCTGTAAAGTTGTGCAGATTCTTTGTGCATTATTAAAGAGTAATTTCTATGTCCCCAATATGAATGAGCTTTTTTCAGCAATTCGAAATGAGACTACATCGTGGTAGAAAGACACAAAGATGACATTTAGATCCTGAAAACTATTGAAATGAGTACTTCAAGACATTATCTACTTCAAAATAAAGCTGTTCGGGTTCAATAACAGACAAAGCCGTTTTGACAAGGTGGAGACTTTTTACTGAATTAATAATTAAAGCTATCCATCAGTGTCAGTAACAATAAAATAACCCAGAGAATCCTATTTTATCCAGAGACAGAGATTCACAACGTTGTCAGTCTGCCCAGAGACAAAGCGTCACATTGAATTTTCTATTGTCACAAACTGTTCTCTTCATGAGATATATGACACCAGCTAATGGGGCTCCCCCTATCAGCCTGCTCCGGCTCAAACTTTTGATGACTATATTCATCAGCACATATTATCGGCTGAATTTAAATTGGACACTGATATGCTCTTCAGTCACTTTTCATCAGCCCTGACATGCTGTCTTTGACATCGCCAAGCAGTGCCTGTCGATGCGCGTCCGCCGGTGAGGTGCAGCTCTGTAGCGCCGAGCCACCGACTTCACAGTGACGCGCCGTTCTCTGCAAATCTGGATCGCACTCTTTAATGAGTTAACACACTTTGCACGCAGTGTGAGCTGCATTTAATGTCACAGGCCTCCTACGCACACACTGAACTAAACACATGTTCAGCTGCTTGATTTATACTGTGTTTAGAGCACGGACAAAAGCAGATTTCACACTGACAGACCTGCATGTAGTGGCATATTTAAGATTTTTGCTCTTGGGCTTTACGAGAGTAGCTTTGCCTGATTCTCTTTCCTCTTGAGCCAAAACTGGCTGAAGTTGGATGTTTAAAGCTTTACTTGTACATATACAGACTTCATTATTTAAAACTTTGGCTCTTTTTTAAATATATGCGTTCACTATTGTGTTTATATAAGACAGAAAACTAAAAGACTAAGGTATAAACTATGAGCTTTTTAGAAAGTATTTTTTAGCAATTTATGCAAATATTTTTCCACAGAGTAACCACTCTGCAGCTTCTGGCGCTCAAATTTTAATTTCTAAACTTGGCAGTTGATCAGGTTTACGCTCAGTCAGATCTCAGTGAAGCGTGAGTTTAGTTCAAAAGAGGATTGTTTGGACACAGACTCCTCTGTCCATGATGCCACAGCCGGCCTCATGCTGAGGCAGCGGTCTTTCATCTCTAGAGAACTTCACCTAAAAAGCTCATTTACAATGTTCTTCTCACTAGTTAGTTTTGGGGGACTAGTTTTAACAGCTAAGCAGTTCATGTGTGTATTCATGGTGCAGATGTAAGTCCAGTTTCAGTCACATTACCTCGATTAGCTAGATTATTAATGATTAGAAAGATCATTTCAAATGCAACTTTTCAAACACAGTAACAAAGAAAATCAAACACACTAACAAAGTTGATCACACGCTACAGTGTAGTAACAGTTGACATTACTATGGTAAAGTTTATAGTAATGGACGTGTGCACAGCAGTTGTGGCATTCATGGCCAACGTTAAGTTGGGTCAAGGGTAGCAAAGATAACCTTAAATACTGATGGCATTGATTAGACTCCACACAGGAGCTCACATGTGACTTTTTTTTTTGCATTTCCCCCCCCCACTGTACTGCTACATCCACCTGCCAAATTCCACTTTAAACGCTGACTATATGCACATTTATTACTGGATCACCTATATGTTACACCTATTAGCTGCTTGGCATGCCACGAAGCTCCCAGTGCAGTTTTAATCTGATGTTAATGTCTATCCGCCTTAGTACTTTGTAACTTTACCACACTATGAAGGGTTAAAATGTTTGCTGTAATGTTTTGCAATTATCGTAATGAAGGCCACAAGCTGAAAGAAGTGCTGTTTCAGCTTGTGACAATGCATCTCATTTGGAAACTTAGCCGTAAGAGCATACAGTAAAACTGTCTGTAGACCTGAGGAGAACTGCACTGCTGGGGGGTAATTGTCTGATGCTTCCAGCAAAAGGATTCGCCACTTTCACACCAGACTTCCTCATCTGACTTGCCATTTATATAAAAATATTCATTATAGCAGCTTTAAGTGCCCAGGGAGATATCGTATTAATTCTAATTTTGCACTGAAACTAGTCTAAAACACCAAAACATTTCACTGTAAATAATGCAAAACAGCATGTCATCCTATTTCAGAAATCTGAACCGACTAATGTTTTGCTTCTCCTGCTTGAAGCTTAATATTTAATAAATAATGAAAAGTTCTGGCTGGCCCGCTTCTGTTTAGTGAATATTTCCCTGTTTTCTCTGCAACTACCAGAACTTTCTTCAGAAAAAAACACAAACCCCAATTATAACAATTAGGCTCAATATGTTGGTGCATTGCCACATAAAAACCTTTCTTTTTGCCACAAGAATGACATTTATATAATCCTAAACACCCACATCTGTCACCCTTCTCCTTAAACTCTCAAGAGAGCTGGTTGGTGTGATTTTTGAGAGGAGGCTGACATGTTTTGATTGGACGAACCTCTCGTGGAGAGTGAAAAATAAGCTCTCCCTTGCGGCCACCCCTCTGGCAGTCAGTGTTTACTGCCTTGTTTATTTCTCTTGGCTGCTGATCTCCCATCAGTGAGCCCACAAGGTGCACAAGGCTGGGACCAAATCCATCCAATGGGAAGCTCAGGCTCCGACTGCCTGATATGGTGTACTCTTCTTCTCTTATATCATGTTTCGCCAAGTGTGACCCACAGGTGCTATATAGGCACACGTGTAAGTGTGAATAAAACATGAAAGTACAGTGTCTGTTTACCATTTTAAATAAACTGTTGCTTTAAGTACAAACAGAAGGAAACAAAGATTTTTCATGTTATACATTTTCCAGTTCTTTCAGAGTAGGTGGGTCAGTCTTCATTTAGTTGAAGACATACATGACCGCCTTGGGGCGATAAGCCATGGCAAATTTCCTGTTCAGGAGGGATATAAAATCATGGCAGATTAAAAATTTAAAGCAAGGGAAAAACTTTAAACCTAAAGCCTACTTTAAATGTCACTCTTGTGCTTTTGGTCCACTATCCTTTGAGGCACAATGTTATTCCTCAGATGCCAATAGAGGAGAGCTCTACTAATTCATATTCACAACCCTGTGGATAGTTAAGACTTCCTTCACTGCTGCACACTACAAACTCTTCCACTATTTGAAAAACTAAACATACCCTAACTGCTTCCATATAAATTCAGAGAATAAATAGCAGGTGATGCTAATCAAAAGTACTTACTGTAATTGTAATTTTTTGTTAGTTTGCTGTTCTAGAGCACACAAAGCTTAAATAAACTGTAATAAAGAGCTACATCTCAGACTCAACAGGCTTCAGTTAGCATGTTAAATGTTAAAGTTGACAATGAAATTAGAAAGCAATTGGCTTGCTGGAAAGCGTTGCCAGGAAAAGGCCTCTTCTCTCTAAAAAAGCTCGGTTTAGGTTTCCAAGGTTGCATTTGAATCAACTACATGACGTGCATTCAACAGCAAAAGCTTGGCCCAAACTTTGTCATGTAATGGGATCAAGAATCAAGGTGTAGCACTGGTCCAGCCAAAGTTCAGACCCACGTGAAACACAGTGGCAGAATCTTAAGAGAGCTGTGGATAAATGCTTGCAAACTTAAATTAGCTGAAGCAATGCTGTAACAAATTCCTCCATAATGATGAGACACTATTACTGTTGCTGAAGGTGGTTTCACAATAACCTGGAAGTGGTCTAGACATGCACAAGAAGTCAGTGCTGAAGAAGACAGTCGTCAAATTTTGCTTTCGAAGGTGTGAATTGCAGAACTTTTTACCCATCCTCTCCCTTACATCGTTAGAGAATTACTGCTGTAGAATGGGGAAAATGTGTCAATGGACTCCAACTTCCACAGCCACAAATTTTTGTATATTTAATGTAAACGTTCCCCATATGCTGCTATTTGTAAGAGCCTTTTACGTAAGTATACTACATATTTAAAATGTGACATGCTTATATGTGACTTCCTTTGTATATATTTCAAAAGTTTTTGTGAAAACATATTCAGGTCACAAAGAAATATCTGCATAGCTTAAATATTTAATCTTGGTAGGTATTAAAAACCCATGTTTTCTTGGTGTAGCTCATCTTTCACACTGATTCCTGTGTATCTTCTGGTTTCTGACTACCTCGCTGACCACCTGCAGCTCCCTGTCTTCTCTCTTCGGTCCTCCCCTTGTCTCCCTTCTCTTCCTTCCCTCCCATAGGAGTGTGCTCACTGTGCACTGCCATCCATCAGGCTTGTCATCGGTCGCTCCGGGGCGGTTGGCGAAGACTGCGTGGGACTTGGCTCATTTCCCTCCTCTGATTATCCCGGGCTGCTCGAGCCTTCACCACCCCTTTTTCCACCTACTCCTATTCTCACTTCTGTTTTCCCAGATTCATCCCCCCACTCAGTCAGTGCAATTATTGCATTCCCCTCTTTCTCCCTGATCTTGTCACCTCTCCATTTCCCTTTCTGCAGCCCAGTATAGACCAGCACGTGTGCTGTATGTGTGAAAAAATCGATGCTCTGAGAATCTCTGTGCAGCCCCCAACCAGGCTGCGAGAATGCTGCAGTTTTACTAGTGACAGGATGTTCATTAAATGAGCTTTGTCTGGTAGTGAGGGATTCCCTGACTGTTTAGCAGCTATTTCATCATAGAAACTGTTAAAGTCTCTCCTGGTGGATTCTGACAGTGAAATAAGTGTGGAGGCAAGGTCCTGCTGTGAGTGCCAGTGAAAAATGCACACCCTTGCTTTACTGGTGAGAAGGTGGCAATGTCTTTAACGGCGCGTGCATCTGACAGAGCTCCTGCACTGAAGAAGAGAAGTTTTATATTAAAGAGAAAGTAAATAAAATTTTGAAACTCAAAAAGTGTTAAGGTTTAGAGCAGATTAGAGGAATGAAATTTCCAAAATTCACATGTAGAAAATTAACGTATACTTAATAGTTAAAAATTTTAAGAAAATTTAAATTTAATCCCAAAAAATAATTTAAATAATTACCTGAAGAAAAATTGTGACATCTAGTACTAGCTTATTTTTATTGTTTGCCCATAAATACCAAAGACGGTATAGAGAAGAGGAGTGCAACCACTGTACAGTAACTCTCTTGTTTGGGCGTTCTCATATTTAAGTTTTAAGTATTATGACTGCATTCATGTTTGCTTGTGGAGATAGAAGCTGGTAGTTTCAGTGTAACACACAAACATACCTGCTAATTAGTGGTATCCTGAAGCACAAACCTGCAGGTTTGGTCTGTGCAACATAGAAAACTTTGTTTATGAGATAATTTAATTAAAAATAAAAATCCAAAAGTAAGGGCATGATGGAAAATTTCAGTCCAGTGATTCAAATTAAATAAGCATTCTTTAATTGTCAGCGCACCTGTCAATCAAAGCAGCCACTCTCTTAACTTTAAGACTTAAACATAATTCAAACAGGTGAATTATAAAAACAAAAATTAACACTAACACAGAAAGTACTGGGAGGGTTTACAGACCGACGCTTTACGTTTTTTCCTGGCTGTAAACATGCAGAATTCACTGCTTAGTTTAGCCTATTTTATATAGGAGTTCATGAGGATTGATTCAGATACAGCCTCAAGTGGCCATTAGAGGAACTGCAGATTTTGATAGTTTTGCATTATTTTTTCAGCTTGGTGAATACTAGTTTCCCAAAGACACAAACACTGTGCAGATGTGTTGATTGTTGCTTTATTTAATCTTATTGTCAAATTATTTGAAAGTTAATGTAAATAAAATTTCAGTGGCTCTCATGGCTTGCCTCTCAGAGAAACAAGCTACTTAGAAGCCTTACATGGCTTATATATTTAGTCAGACCTCATTAATAAAACCATACTTAAAAAAATTTAATTTATTGGTGGGGTTATCTTCATAGGAAGAGATTTACATTTATGTTCTGAAAAGTATGAAAACTTATCTATTGATCCAAAATTTCAGAAAACGAGAAGTCTGATGTACGAGAAGAAATAACTATCTTAATGCAAGCTACTGCTACTTAAAATATTAACCTATCCACCCGTCTCCCCTAAAATAGAAGTATTGCTTTTTCTCATTAGTTCACAGGAGTACATTATAATATTCTTTAAAGCAACCAATAACTGCAGAGAGCAGATAAATGTAACGGCTTATTAGTCTGATCCCCAAAGGAGGACTGCTCAAATAAAATGATTCTGAATGCTTAATATGCAGCTAAATGCATTTAATTTCTTACTATTCCCAGCAGACAACATGCACAACCTATGAAATAATGAATCCTATTATTGTTTATGTGCAAAGCCCAAAGTGGTGAATCTGCAGACTCATAGCACTGTATGGTATTTGATCAATTTAATTTCTTCCTCTTTCATAATTAACCCTTCATTTATACTTCTGGTGTCACCATAACACAGGATGGCTAATGCTATTCATTGCAGCTCTGCCGTCCTCTTTTCAGACCCACCCTAGCTCGTCCTACAGCTTCTCCGTCAGACCCACGTTTGGGGAGATTTAGTTTAGAGTTTCCATCAGCCACATGCTAGTTCTGCTCTACCACCAGACAGCAGGAGTTTCTGTCCTATTTCCGTCTTCATATCGGCCGCACATGATGAAAATGTTTCATGTTGCTGAAGGTAAAGACTTCAGTAAGTATTGCTATGGACATGCAGCTGATCTACTATTTCTGCACTGTTTATAGTTTTTAAATTTTTAAATGAAACATGTTTCAGCGCTCTGCACCGCAAAGAGGGATTGTAAGAGAGAACCAAACCAAGTGAGTTTCTTTTTTTTTTTTTTTTTTGCCTGCATTGCAAGTGCTTCATATTGCCTTGACAGCCCCACCTCCCTGGAGGCTCCTCCAAAACACCGCCGAACACAACAGCTAAGGAAGTTCATTTGGCACGGCTGCTTCCAGGCATGAGCTGGCCTACTTTAAAGCCCAGGCTGCATAACCAAAAGGCTGAACTAGCCTGGTCTTCCTTCACGTTTCATCCCAGTAGCCGCCATATCTTGAGCCCGCAGACAAGGATGGGAGGATCCACGGGGGGCGGGGGGACCGCCTCATTTAAAGAATGTCCTTGCCATCCATTTACAGTCAGCTGAAGTCACAGTCCCATCTGTGGCTGAATCACAAGCCCTCAAAACGCACACGGGCACAGCAGGCCACAGTGGTCATTTGGGGGCACTTGGCTGTAACTCGTCTATGGCCCAAATAAGCACTGAGGAGAAACGCGCATCAGTGCATTAAATTCCCGTCTGCAAGCACATTTTCACTTGTGAAGCAGACATAAAGTTAACCTCATAATGATGCAGCAATAATGACAGGAAAGGGCAAACGCCTCGAGCTGTATTTGTAATTCAACTAATTTCACTAATGATATCTCAGACGCAAAAACACAAGTTAACCACATCTAGCCACTAAACAGATGATGAAAATATAGAGAAACACACACATAAACACACAGTTGTGCATGGTTTCTATATTTTCTTCAGCGAGAATGTTTGGTAGATGATTCGATAGTGTGTGTGTGTGTGTGTGTGTGTGTGTGTGTGTGTGTGTGTGTGTGTGTGTGTGTGTGTGTGTCTGCAGAACCTTTCAGGCCTTTTGAATCCAAGTCCAACAATTTTTGTAACTTGCTAAAACCAACAATGAGGCATTCCTGCCTATTTCAAGCAGCTGCTGTAATATGCTTCTTTGAAAACATGTTTGCTGTTGCAAAAAATAGAAGTTGTTTTTAAAAGTCTTCTCCCTTTTTATTATTTTTGAGTAAAAGCACAGGTTCAAACATTCCCCAGACTTGTTGAGGAGGGACACCAGAGGCGATGCTTTCTGTTTGAAAAATGGATTTATATTCAAAACCTGACCTACACAAACGTTTGCTATAAAATCAAAAAGATTACAAACGCAGCTTCCTTCTTGATGTCTGCGGCTGCTGCTTCTTTCACATCAAAGGCAGCCGGCTGAGGTGGTTCGAGCATCTAATTATACTGCTGCCTTCTGCGTGGACCTCCAACAGAAGTTTTCTAGGAGGGCACACTGGTGCACATCCAAACACGTACAACATTCATCCACAACCTTAAAACAACCTGCCCAATATTGAGGAGGACAAAGGGTAACTTGTACTATAGAAGAGTAAAGCGTACTGCAGATCCTTCAGCTCCTGTGGGTTGAAAGGTGGGGCCTCCAAAGTTCAGGCTTGTTCTGTCACATATTTGAATGAAGGAAGCATAAGCTTTGATTATACTGAACAGCTAAACCCGATATTCCCGTTATACCTTTTCAAATCCGGTAGTTGGTGCATTATAACGTAAATGACATAATTTATTCTTATTACTGAGCAGAATTATTGTAAATTAACAGACCAGTGTTCACAAGGACATAACATAAGGATGTAAGTTCATCTCAAAGTGTATTGGAGGAAGCAGTGATGATGCTGTAGAGCAGCGGTCCCGGTCCGTGACTCGTTTGGTACCGGGCCGCGAGAGTTGAGGCTCAGGTGTGAAATGTATAGCTTTCAGGGTTTTTATCGGTTTTCAGCGTTATTTTGTCATCGTTTTTATCGTTAACTCGGTCTTCCTGGGTCTTTTCACGTGTGTTATGAATAAATCTTCTTTTTTTCGGTACCGGTACTAGTTTTATTTTGTTGTATTTATCCTCAACACATTAAAGGCCGGTCCGTGAAAATATTGTCGGGCATAAACCGGTCCGTGGCGCAAAAAAGGTTGGGGACCGCTGCTGTAGAGCTAAGCCTGCACTACTAAAGGAAAAAAAGAAGAATTACCCACAGAAGAAAACAAAACAATACCAACCAAGAAGGAAGGAAAAGCACATATTTCCAAAGTGTTTCCAGTGGAGTGATGTTTGTCCCCTTTCCCTGACATGCCAGTTGTAGATCAACTAAAAAAGAGAAGTTTTGACTTCAAAGCTAAGACCAAAGGAAAAAGAAGCAAGTGGAGGACATGGAGAAGCCCAGGATGAAAAACTTACTGACTACTTAAAAGCATCCAGCATCAGTATTTGGGCTACTGTTGCAATTTGCAATTTTTCCTGTTATTAGTTTTAGGGTTGTGGCCGATTGGTGTAAATCCCCTCAGGAAGGTGTAAGTCTGAGATAGTCTACTCTGTTTTGGCGACATAATGTCTAGGAATGGATAAACGACAACTCCTATGAGCACACAGACAAGTACGAGGTGTATGAAAGAATCACCGCACAAAGCCGAGGTGTCTTTTATGAACATCTGTCAAGCGTTGTCTCACCCAAGACACGGCACGACGTTGGAAATGCAGAGAAATAAATAAATAAAAGCAGGAGCATAGCAACTGCACCAAGCTTGTTCATCTGCAGCTACAACATGTGGGTTTGATGAGGGTGACTGAGTGGGCGTATGACAAGCAAAGTCAGAGCTACTCACTCAGCACTGTTATTGTTTCCAAAACCTCCTATGTAAACCATGGCACACTCAGAAAACGCTTTTATTTATTTATTGTTAAGGGTACAGTTGGCATGTGGAGAAAATGATTTGCTTCATGAAATTCTATCTCTGCAGCGTCGTTGTTAAAGTAAACTGTCTGTGAAACAGGTTTGCTCGGTGCGTGAAAAAAGGCACGAGTGATGAAGAAAACAAATACGGTGGAAGTGGTTTTGTATTTGGTAGAACACGAACAAGAGGGGATGACTGCAGTCTCACTGGACGGTGTTACATGTTTCTTCATTATTACAAACACACAGTGTAGATTAGGCTGTGTCAGTCACACACAGTAGCACTGTTTGTGGTTCCCAAACTTTTTCATTTGACGTGTCCCCACAGCCCTGTCAGATGGACTTGAGAATCCAGTCATTAATAACTCACATCTTTAAATGTCAATCTTAACTAAATCTAAAATTTTAAAGGGTTATTCCACATATAAATGGTTCAACATAAGGCCTGGGGACCAGAAGCGGCCCGGCAAAGACTCCTATCTGGCCCACTGGTCAACTTTGGAAAAGAGGGCATCCATTTTGGACCATTAACTGTATTTTCGTATTGATGAAATTACACTTTATTTTTCATATATTTATTGGGATTTAATGTGTAGTTCGTTTTAAACTCACCACTGACAGAAAAGAACAGTTTCACTGATTTAAAATGAGATCCCTGCCATATATACCATCTTTTTGGGTGTAAAAAGATGGTCGTAACCACTATAACATCACCCACTAGTTCAAGTGTTGCATTGAGTGTTCACACTGTATACAGTGAGGAGTTAATATGAGAACCCATGGTCCCTGGGTCTTGTAGTTTTTGTAGTATATATATATATATATATTTTTTTTTTTTGTAGTATAGCTGTCTGTGACCATGTTTGTCTGATTACCCCATTTAGTTGTTTGAAGTTCATGTGTTTTAGTCTTGGTCTCAGTATTAATTACTTCCCGTCTTATTTTGATAGTCACTTGTCTCTTGTGCTCTGTGTTTAGTTTTGCTTCCTTTGTCTCGGATTGGTGAATTTCTAGTGTCCTATCTCCCTAATTATCTGGTGTGTGTCTTCTCCTTTGTTGTGACCTCCCTCCGAGCTGTGAGCCCTGTGTGTTCTGTAATTCATCCTTGAGTCCTAGGTTCCAAGCTCCTGCCTTGCCTTGTTTTTGTTTTATGTTTTCAGGAAGTCTTCGGCATTAAAGCTGCCATTTTTAGTTCAATTCCCGCCTTTCAACTTCCGCATTTGGGTCCAACGCTGCCTGCCATACAGCTGTTTACCGACAATTAGCCAAAGAGCATTTCCTGTATAATCCTGCTTTTGGACTTTTAGAAAGGTCATAATTTACAAATTAGGCTTAATGTTCTAGTCAGTATGAGCTGAAACCAGAGGCTGAGCCTATAAAATCAAAGTATTTATGCCACCATGCCTTGTTTCTGGTCACTGCTCTGGTTGTGTCACCACAGCCCTGTCACAGTTTACACTGCCACTGACGGTGCACCTGACTGGCTGCAATCTCCTCCTCGCCGATCAGTGTCTCCACTCAGGAAAAACCTCAGCATTGTTGCTACAAAGATGTAGAAGATGTTCCAGCATCGCCCTCTTGTATAATCTGGGAATCTCTGAGTTCCTGTACCAGTAAAACGGTATTAAAGATCAATACAGTCATAAACAGTTTTTTTCAGTACAACAAGCTGAAGTCTTCTTTTCAACCATGGGGTGTTTTTTTAATTTCTCTTTATCATCATCATCATCATCATCATCATGATTATTATTAGTAGTAGTAGTAGTAGTAGTAGTAGTAGTAGTAGTTAGTAGTAGTAGTAGTAGTAGTATTTTAAGGTTTAAGGCACTTCAGCATGAACTTTATATGTCTGTGGCTTACCAGTAATGCTAATTCTTTTAACTGCCAGACATTCAGAATTTTAGTTACTTAAACTGTTTATGCATCCTGCTAACAAACAGTCAACTTCCTTTTAATTAATCAATATTGCTAACAATTTCCACCAATTTTGCTATTTACATTTTCAATTAGATAGTAGCAATGACTTTAGCTAGCTAATTAAATCGTTCTTTTTTCATTTTTTAGACCAATATTTATCTCACTTATAATTTGTAATTTGAATTACTGCGAGAAAAGATGCAAATAGATACTCGCTTGTGGCATTTTCATTAAACATCTAATAAAAACTCCACTCAATCAGTCACAAATCAGTTATTGTGAGTTAGAGAAAAAAACAGTCACCAAAGGGGTAAATGTCATCAGCTGACTGGCCAGTTCGCACCACTAGGCTGCACTGATCCAGAGGTTTGCTAGAGGCTAAGAATCAGGAAAGTTTATTGAATTGTTTTTGATTTTACTGGTATTGGCCATGAGTTGTCCATGGGATTCACTCATACTTTGTAAACATGTGAAAAAATCCACACAATTGTCACAGGACTCATAATAAGTTCCTCTCTTTAATTCCTACACGAAGCTGCACTGTTTTTACTGTTTCCTTACTGAGAGTGTTTTCAGCAACAGCTGCTCAGCTGAAACTTAAATCCTAATCTGTATCTTAGCTTTCCAGCACCAAACAGCAAAGTCAGTGACCAGCTGGTGAACATGGTGAAGCGTTCAGTTTCTAAAGAGCCACATGCTTCCCGCAGTCCGTGGAAACCAAAACAAAAGATTAAAGGAGCACGTAGACTTACATCAGGCAACTGTTTGCTCACCTCTTCCCCATCTCAACTTTACAAGGTGCAAATTTGTCATGTGCATGTTTCCGGAAATACTAAATAATGTGGAATGACACTAATGTTGTCTTTAAGTGTGGAGACTGCTGGTTATAAAGTCGGTTCAGGCCATAAACACTTATCGATTTTCCTTTTTGAAGCCTATATGATTGTATCAGCATCAACTACCCTGAAAACTCTTAACTTGCCTCCAATGTGTCTCGAACGACTTTAGATTCTTACAGTTTGGCTTTGAGATGATGAAAGAGGTATTTCACAGCATCAATGCATTAAATCTTAACATAATGTTTAAAAAGATCACAAAACCAGCTTAGTCAGGGTCAGTACACTGATATGGTGTACATGATTTTTTTTTTAAATAATTTGTCCGCATGTTCCTCTTTCTGTCTTTTTTTCCAATTATAAGTGGCAGGTTTGCACACTCCCTAAACCGACACTTGGTAACATCTAATGTTCATGCTGTCCCCCATGATGCCTAACTAGACCCCAGAATAGTAATTCCTCATTGCATTAGTCCAGTTCCAATTATTCGTCTCCACAAGCTGACTCATACATGCTGAAGATCTTCACACGCGATAACAAATTAGCTCACTCGACAGAGAGGTTATTACGCTTTTTGAGCCCTGCTGTCAGTCTGTGCATTAGATAGAGGATTTCTACACCGATGGGCCTAATTATATTTCGGGTTGGG
>NW_005187593.1:1047779-1056827 GCF_000239375.1 Pundamilia nyererei
GTTCAAAGCAGGGCTCTGAAAATGATCTAAAACACAACTAAGAGAAAAATAAACTTTCCTTCCTCCAGAGAGAGTTTATGTAACACCAGTCACGAGGGTTATTTGTAAAAAACTGTACTATTCACCCCCAGCAGTCTCATGCATCATCCCCCTCCCCAGTCCCCCAGCCCTGTGCATTGTTTGTGTATAAATACGTTTCCATTGACATGAAGTGTTTTTCTTTTAAGTAAAACGACTTATTGCTCGAAAAGCATCTTAAATAAGTTAAGAAAGTTTCCCCCAGGACTGTAGGAAAAAACCTAGCACCTTATTTGTCAAAACTTGGCATCTAGATTACCCACAATCAAATTCCAGCTCCATCTGAGATGCAGTTACAATACGCTGGCAGCGAGTAATGTTGTCCCTGTATAATTGGTGTTGTTCCCATTTAAAGAAGAGAAGAAAAGTGCCGCTGTTGAATCAGTACACTAATACCAAGAGTTTATGTTTTTAAAATTGATATCGGGAGCAAAGAAAATCAAAGCTGGACTGGTGCTTCCTTACAAATAAAGGCAAACCCTGCATTTAAATCTCATGTATCTGTTACATAACTGAGCTGAACCACGGGAAGAGCATAAATCCAATACACCAAAAAGTTATCTGCATATTAAGTTATACAACTTTCTGCAACTCGCAGATGTGTTCAGTGATATTCAGCAATTCCCTTTGCAGCTATCTGGCTCTTAAGCAGCTCAGTAAACAACTATTTCCCACAGCCACAACACACACAATGATGGACTAACATCTGGTCAAGGGTCACAATGGTTTCAAAGGTCATTCCATCCTCTAATTCAGTGGTTCCCGAACCTTTTTTTGCTCAGTCCCCCTTTGTTTTACAAGAAAATCTTCTCCCCCCCCTGGCATAAACACATCCTCCAATCACACACACCCATATATTGTTTTCAAACTCCATTGCAATTAATTTCACATCTCAAACCTTTTGTAAAGAATTAAACAAATAAAAGTAAACACAGCTTTTTCTATGCGTTTGGGCCTTTCGTCCACACGTAAACAGCATGTTTAAAAATGAGATTTTGAAAAACTCCTGCCAGGGTGGAGATTTTCAAAATGTCAGTTTTTGCATTTACGTGTGGATGAGGAATATGGAGATTTACTCACGCAACATCAAAGGGCTGCGCCTTTTTGGAGTCACACTGTGCTCCACGTTATTATTTACATGAGATGAATTTCTACAATGGCGGACAGAGACAAAATACTGTTGCTGTTAATCTTACTATCTGCAGTTATTGCACACTTACATATACACATGCAGTTACTGTCCCTGCATTTAGACAGGCAGACGTGTCAGAGTGAACTTCGGACGTGGCTTCTACATTCAAAACAAATTCTACCTACCTTGGCACCACTGTTGTGCAGGTAAAGCCAAAGGCAAGATATGCTTCATCATATTTTCTAGTCTTTGGTTTGGAAACATATTTACATCTTCATCTTTTTTTAATTCATACCGTGCTGCCGACTTTGGGAACCACTTCTCTAATTTAACTTTTTGTTCAAATCAAAATCAAGTATTTGGCCTTTTTTCTGATAAATTACTTAAATGAATATTTAATTACTTTTCTAATTAACTAATCAGTTGCTTCAGGGCATGCCGTTGGTGTGCAGACATAGTGAAGCTGGGCAAAACACACACACACCTACCTACACAGTTGCAAATAAAACAAATCTCGAGCATCACTTACGCTTCTCTACCATCTCAAGACTGTCTTGAGCAAAAGTTAAATGCCAAGATTAATCCAACACAACATGTCACACGTTCACACCAGCACAAACGTCTCCTTTCTGTTTTCAAAACAAGTGTTTATTCAGCTGAATCCTTCCAAGGGAAAGCCTCTGATTTATTTATTTACTTATTTTTTTATTTTTCGTCTGTCATCTCGTTTGCAGAGGATGCAAGCGATTGAGTTTGAGTGTGACGGAAGTGCCTTTTCAATTAATCCTGCTCTACAGATGTCTCCACAGACGGGAAGGAAAGAAAAAACACAGCAGAACATTTGACGCGATGCTCGAATCTTCGCATTTGGGTTTTCATAAGAAAGGTGATCAAAGCTGATTTCCAGAGCAACTGTCTGACAGTCTTTTGTCGTTTTCTCCCCGGAGGAACACTTGTTCATTTCCCCAGATGGACTCATTGAATGCACATCAGTCTGTTTGTGTGTCGGTGTGTACGAGTCAGTTATTAATGGTGTCAGCGCCGAAAAAGTCTGACAGAGCAGTATCTGGATGGCATACAGGCTCATGGATAGTTGCACACGCACAATAATGGCAACAAAGAGCAGCCGACACTTGGGGCAGTCTGGCTGCGATGGCAAAATTTGGCCCTCTTGTACTTTTGAGGTCCCTCAGACCTGTTGTCACGATAAAGATCCTTTATGCACAATTAAAACTAGGACAAATATAAAATGTTTTTACATCGATAAGTGATGTGAAAGGGCACGGGGGACACTGGCCATCATTTTCTCGGTCTATCACACAGTAATCTCGCCTCTGTATGTAATTTACTCTGTCAGATCTCATTATCTTTCTCTTGTGTCACCTATCTGACAGCTCACTTTAAATAAACACGAAAATTATTCAGGACAGGTTTGCTCGCTGTCTCGTTTTAGCTTCTTTTTGTTCTGCAGGAAATGGGAAGAAGGCAAACTCCATTTTATTATATAAATTGTTTATTATTATTTAAAAATCTATTGATTTTTTTGGGATTTTAATTGGATTTTTTGGATTTTTTATTAAATATTTAAAAATTTGTTTTTATAATGATAAATATTAGTGTATAATTAGGACAACGTTTCTATTTTGTTTTATTTGATTTGTCCATGTATGAGAATACTAATCTTTCCTTTTAACTCCAAATGTTTAAATACTTTGAAAATGTGAAAATATTTGTGATCTGATTGGTTTAAATACTTTTAAAATAATTTATTATGACAAAATCTCAGGTTTTTTATTGATTTTTTGTTCATTTTCTATGTGTTTTATAACTATTTGGTTTTAAATTTTGATGTTTGTAATGTTTTTTGCATAAATATCTATGTTGTTAATATTTATAATGTCATCAATGTATGTGTTATTGTACTATATCAGTATCAGAGTATGAAAGACCTCATAATTTTAGAAAATTATGGTTTTAATCTATCAATAAATAACCACATATCTATATAAGAAATTTGTGTAAGCATTTACAATATGTGTAAGCAAATGCTTGCACATGCCCAAGCCTGACATCATTTCCAAGGTGTTCCCTGTGTGGGCTTAAAAAAACACAGAAATACAATTCAGGTGGCCACCAGGGAAAATTTCTGTCATCTCCTACATAATATTACTACTCTAACCTCCAGCATGAGGTCCCTAAACTTGCAAAAAATACCACCGCAGTGTTGTACTAAAACATGGATGAGCCCAATCCTTCCTGAGGACAGTTTATAACTGGGCACTCTATCAGCTTCACTCTCTTTATCCCCACGAGGACAGAGGGATTTATGCAGTGGAGAGGACACTCGGAATGATAGCAGCATAAGAACAGCCAGGGTGAAAAACCCCTGTAAGCATGCCGACCACGGGCAGCAGCAAGAGTGCGGAGGGAGTCGGTGGGGTGTGGATAGTCTGGGAAATGAAGCCGTGATTGATGTTTCCTGACCAATTTCACAGCCCTCGACTTCCAGCAGAGAGGAGGAGAGAAAAACAGAAAGGAAAAGGACAACTGTCAACAGTAAAAAGAAACTCCAAAAGGAAGCTGAGCTAGAATCACATTAAGGTGTGAAAGCTGCCAATAACTTACTGGAATTTAGCTGGAATTGCTAAAACTGTGGGGGCTAACTACTTCATGAATAATTTAGACTGTCAGCTTGTCCTTAGAGAAATATGTGATCTAAACAGTTGGTTAGCCCTTTTTTTTGCTTCATTTTTTTTTTCATTATCTATATTTACATGCTTTGTAAATATAGCCCTACTATAAGTTAGACCTCAGTCAGACCCACAGAAGCTGTGAGAACAGTCCTGGCAATCACTGGTGGGCAGGAAATAATGTATACTCCTGACCCGTTGGAGAGTGGTTGCTGGAAGAAGAAGAAGATAGTAGTCTGTGCCTTCCCTACAAACTATGGGTAAAAGAAAAGCAATCACTAGGAGGTAACCTCTTTACAACAAATTTAACCTAGCAACTGCCTCCAACTACTCACCAACTGATTGGAGGGGAATACCTAGTGGTTGCTAGAGGGTTGCTTATTGGTCTCTAGGCCTATATGACTGAGGCTTTAACTCCCCACTGGTCCTAAGAACCATATGTTCCGTTCTCTTGGATACAAGCAACAACCTTCGAGTCAGCCAAAGTATTTTAATAAGCTATCATTTCAGTTTACTGTTTTTAGCCATGGCAACAGCTTTAAAACTTTTAAAATTTAAAGATAAAGAAATAGCCAGATGTTATGACTTAACCCTGCTTTACCCTTTCAGGTATCTATTAAGTTATGTCCACTAATTAAAGTGGGCTATACATACATGCATACGAACGAGGTCAACTGTGAATCAATGCTTCACAGCTGGTGTGCTGTTTTGCCTTTCCTGGATGATAATTAAAGATTAGCCTTATAGAGCATGGATAGTGCTTCATGAATAATCTACAACAACCACCAAACTACCAACTCCACGACTGCAGCAGACACATGGTTTTATCTAATAATGCATTTTCAAATGCACGAGAGAGGTCACTCATTAAGATGTCTCCAGAGTTCCCTTAATCTTTGCATATTCAAAAGATCATCTTCATTTGTAGCAGCGGGAGCAGCATAAAGTAAAGGAGATGAATAAAAAGCCTAGGTAACCCCACTGCACACTAGCTGCCCAAAAGCAAACAGGGAAATTAATAACTTGCCAGTGAACTAGTGGAGCAAACCAGGCACGTTGTCCTCGGGGACTGATAGACTTAAAAGGATGCAAACAATCACAACGATGGCTCAAAATTAATGAAAATGCATTTCTGTGTCCCCAGAAGTGTAAACAGGCAGCTCTGTGCTAATTCACCACATCAGCTTTATAAGCTGAGTGATGTGCTGCCTCCACCCAAATGATCAATAAAATCAACTTATGTGGCTTTACATCGGCATTTGCTGGAAACAGAGGCACGCAACTAACACTTAATGTGTTGTTAATATGATGTCTGCAGTGGTAGTAGACAACAAAGGCCATCGCATTTCCACAACACTGCTGCATGGTTTGGAAAATGATTAGCTACAACGCCGCAGATATGCGTCAGTGCCCAAAAACAAACACGAAACAGACAAAGCGGGGAACAGAAGAGCTGAGAGAAGCAGATATGAATTAGTGCAAAGGGACTCAACATGCAATTATCAGATTAATCTGCTGGTTGAGTCACTGAAAATGACCTCACAACAGCTTTAACATTTATTAAAGTCCTCTGGTGAGGAAAACAGCAGCTATCTCACAGCAGATATGTCTCAAACTGTGTGTCTCGGTGGTGAAAAGATTATCTTTGGGTTTTAGACTGCTGCCAGTCAGACAATGAAAGCACTATGAATGCCTCAGCTTCGTCCCTAAGACTGAAGAACACTGTCCCTCACATTTTCTAGTGCGTTTTAATGCATACTCACATTGACTCAGCCTGACTCACACATTTAAGCCAATCTTTCACAGAGCCAAATGCAGGTCAGAAAGAGAGACGCTAGCAGCCCCCTGATGATGCATTTATGGGTGAGAACGGGCCAAAAACAAACTGTATTTTGATGACAGTACCAGGCTGCCTCTGGGACATTATGATGGATCATGGGTACTGATGAGATTGAGTATCTGTTTTCAGAGTGTGGGAAAAATCTGCTGCCGTGAAAGCCTGAGGATTATCTGCTCTGAATGTGTGGAAGCAGGAATGGTATCATGCAGCCACCTTGTGTAGGTGTGCATTAGCATAGGTGAATGAGTTCTTGGATGAATAAACTTGGCAGTGCAGGATATGCATGAATACCTATCCATGCACTTAAGGATGGCCGTGCTTGGCGTTTATAGCTGTCTGATGTATTAGGAGAGTTTCTTCCGGGGTTCCATTAACATTTTATGGATTAACTGTAACATTATGAGAATGCTTTGTGAAAATTTTTGCAGCTCTCAGAAATAGACCACAGACTTAAGTTACGCATCGTTCACTGACACCCATGGAATGCATAATATACTCTTATATTTCCCATCTTTGTAAAGTCCAGTGTTAGCTTTTAAATTAACAATGCAAGTGTAGCACTGTCCATTCAAACAAGTGTTTATGCCTAAGCTCTGTGATTACATCTGTTTTCATCTCTGTGGGAACGTATTTAATGCTCTAAATGAAACTCATTCATTTACCTGGTAAGTTTGCAGCACTTGTTCAGACATGCCAGCTGTCATTCCTATTTTTACACAGTTTGATAACATCGTGCGATTCTCTGCCTACGTTTACCTGAACTAAAAA
This sequence comes from Pundamilia nyererei, assembly GCF_000239375.1. NCBI lineage: Eukaryota > Metazoa > Chordata > Actinopteri > Cichliformes > Cichlidae > Pundamilia > Pundamilia nyererei. Next base: position 1,054,288 of record NW_005187593.1, read on the forward strand.
GAAGAATGTGAATGTGCAGGGCTGTTAAATTTTCCCACTAGCGATATCAATGTCAGTTGAAATGTGGTTTTGATGTTTGTATATGATCATTCTGCTTTAAATGTCATTTACTTTAACATATTAAGCAATAGTGGAAAGCATTACAGCATTATTTCATTTTCATTCACTGTTATCCCCATATTAAGTGGTCACGTATGAACTCTTTTTTCCAAGCTTCTCTTATTGTTTGAGGCTTTCTAAGGGATTTCTTCTTTGTTTCTTTGAAATGACATAAGCTTAAATATATACGATTCAGTTGTCACTCTACCTTTCTACAGCTTTTTATTACTACTATAGTGAGCCCTAAAGCTAAGCTTTTAAATACCGCTGGTATGTATTACTGTCTCCAGGTTCACTGTGTCCTGGAGAGTATTATTATTTTATAGCTTCAGAAATGAATTAATGTCAGGAAAACTATGATTTAGATATGGAGCTTAACTTTAGGATCATATTTCTTTGGTTTCAAGTAATACAAGCCATGCAACAGCCTAATATCTACTAATCTCGTGTTTATGGGGATACATTGGGCAAAGTTGCAGTTTTGCTAATTCTTTGATATCTTCTTCATGCTTTATGATAAAACTTGTTGCTACTGGGCACGTACTGTACTTCATTGACTGACTCATTTAGTGTGTATTGTTATCAAGAACAGTTTAACCATCCTGTTATTTGCACGAAGAGATTACCTGAGCTCTTGTTTACATTAGCCTAATAATTTAGCACCTCTGTAGCTAGCAATAGTACAACTAATCCAACTTTCCTTATCCCCCCAATCTTCATAACAATTTAGTTTTGATTTTGATTTTTTGTTCTTGTGTTTTAGAAATATTTAAGCCAAAAATTGTTTTAAATATTTTCTAGATACCAACTAGCTGGTTAGCTAACTGCTAACATTTAAGTGCATTAGCATTACACTTTATTGTTACCCTTTGAGTAACACTTCACAAGATCCTTTTTAACATTTGGTAGAGCTTCAGTGGTTGTATTTGGGAACTGAAGCAAACTTTGGACCTTAGAGTTACTAGAGTTACCAAAGCTCAACACATTTACTTTATTTATTGGTTGTATTAACTATTTTCCAATATATTGATATCAACATTCAGAACTCCTGACAAATGAAAATCAAAAAGTAAAGAGGAGACAGTCTATGCCAAATAGACTTTTAAATAACCAAATATTGGTATCAGTATTAGTCTTAACGATCATATATGAGTGTGGCTCTAGAAGTTAATTACAGCAGAAATAGGCATTTAAAGAACAAAGATAACAGAGCTGATGTGAAAAGAAGGAAAAGAAAATTCTTGTTTCTTTCACTTGGGATCAAAAATATCCCCTATGCCTTTTTGTAGGCGCCACAGCTGCACCACAGAACCGTAAATGCCCTGCTGTATTAGTTAATCAGATATTCATTATGTAACTGAGAATCTAGTACAGGACAAAATATTTGTTTTACAGCTTTTACTAGAGTTTCAGTTTCATTATAATGTATTCAAGGTTCAGAAATGAGCTAAAATATGCACGTAGCAGCTATCACTGTAGTGGCCAAATACTCCCACAGGTGCAGTAATACCAACAAGCGCATGACTGTGACTGTGTGTGTCCAGACACCTGTTTGCTTGTCAGTCTGCACGCCCGCAGTAAGTCGGTTATTGGCAGTAAAACAGGACTTGGTAAAGAGGGGCTGTGATGCAACCTGTCTACACCTCGCTGTGCCTCTACTTGTCTACCACGCTGGGCGAAAGAGCCATATGATGACGCGAAACAGGTTCAGCCAGACAGGTGGCATAGCGAAATCGAACAAATACATTTTTTTCCCTATAAGTAAATTAATTTTTCCTTATTGTGCAATCGTGAAAGTTGCCACTGAGGACATGTTTTAAGAGATACTATGTAAACTGAGGTACTGAGCTTGGCAAGGAACTGAAATACGAGTGAGAACGATTATTGGGAAAAAGTGTTTCATGCACACACACAAAAATTAATATTTCATTCGATCAATAGTTCAGTTTCTCTCGAAACTTCAAAACAAGCTTCATTCTAAAAGATGTTTTAAGTGTCAGGGAACTGAATAGCTCTTGTTATTTTCATTTATTCTCACAGACTTCTGCAGGCAATTCATCTCATAATGCACTCATTTCAGTCTTTATACACCATCCACTTGAATCAGATCAATAACCTAAACATAAACACCAAAATTAGCCATTTATGTCCTCTTGTGCTCCATGCAAACACTCAAGCATGGCACAGTGATTATTAACAGCCCTAAAGTGCTATCCAGCAACATTAGCGTTATCTCATGACATTTAAAACATAAAAAGTCATTCGTCACCAGCAGCTAATGCAGCCAGGTACATTTTTGAAGCCATTACAGGTGAGTAACCACATAATCAGCAGCAGCGGTGGCTGTTTCCCTATTCACCCACAGCTTTATATGAAAACTCTGATTCTCTGTAGTTCACACCAAACTCTTTCACAAAAATGCCAAATTTAGCCCCGTATCT
>NW_005187593.1:1056847-1073515 GCF_000239375.1 Pundamilia nyererei
AAAAAAATAATAATACGGGTAAAACAGGCCTCAGATGTCCAATTAAAGAAAAGCAGGGCTGGTGGGTCCAACAACTGTGCAGTGACAGACAGCTGAAGCTCCCCCCGTAGCTTTCCTTTTAATGTTTATCATTATAAAGGCATTTTATTATATTATGATCATTAAAAAATGCTTTGTCAGTGGGGGAAGTGTCCCTGCCTACACAAGAGTGAGCAAAGCTGCAACATCTTCCATATGAGGACATTAGTTTCACTTTAAAATTTCAAGAATACTGTATAGTGGGAGTACACGTCAATGTCGCTGTTTTAAAGAGGAGCAGTCACAGAGAAACAGCTTATGTAACTTAGGGCTTTAAAAACAAAACAAGGGTGTTTCTTTTCCTATTATGGGCTGTGTGAGTTGGCGTTTGCACTTGTCAAGGCAGGATTTAGTTGTAGACTCAAAGAACAAAAGAAGAAGAAAGGATGGTTGATATGTTAGAGCGTGGGTCTTCAGTCACCAGAGGCATTCCCCTAGACTCCATTCCCCAAACATCCTTGTATCCCCTACAACTGGCCTGGTTTGTGTCACTGTGGTAAGCAGATGGTTCTCCCCAGAGCAAGGAGCCTAATTTCCCATCGCCACCTGGGAACAGTCAGAAAGCGATGTGGCGCTCGCCCCTCATTAATTGAGCACTGTAATGGCACGACTGTCCTGTCGCTACACGCTGAGACCCTGTGGCTCGGGGAACAGGAGGCTGCGGATGGACACGCACCATGGGCGGGAAGCTCGATTTGTCTGTGTCCATTTTAGTGGTCAGAGCTTCACTCTGCCCTTGCCCTTCTTTTCTTGTTTCCACTAATATATTTAAAGCTCATAAATATTGATAAAAATGCCAAATAAAGGAAGGCAATGGACACATTTAAGTCACCTTCACAAAAACAAACAAAAAACGTGACTCCACTGACTCGACTTTATTTTCACATTAGCCTACTAAAATATGCATAAATAGGATACACAAATAAGACTGGATATTTTGACACGTGATAGTTTTTAAGGACTTTTTAATGGGACTTTATAGCCTGGACTAGAGCATACAAAAATTATTTTGTATGTATGTATGTAAATGACCAGGAAATGGCTCACTATAAGCATTATTATACATCACATCAGAAAAATCTCATATTCTGAAGTACTTTTATTGGATTTAACTACAGTTCTATTGGATTTTACAAGATGAATACATTTTGTTAATGAAATATCTCTATAGTTTGATTTCACTGAGGGAAAAAATAGTACAAAGTGAAACCAAGTAAGGTAAAGTAAATTAGGTATCTTCACCAGCTTCATATCCCCCCTTATACTTCTCCTTATACTAGCAGCACCACCTGCAGCACATGTAGCAGAGTGACATCACAGCTACATATGAATATGCTGAACTGGAACTGGACGTTCTCTGCTGTCTGTCTTTAGTTGCTTGAGGTCAAATAGTATTGACGGGTCATGTATGAGCAGACTGTGACCAGTTTCAGGTAAACAGTCCTTATGCAGAAGAAAACAATCAGCTATTGTCTGACAACAGTTTAGCTCTGTTAGTTTGTTAGCATTCATAAACTATGACTGTCTTATGGAACAAGAGGACTTGGACCGGATATTCAGTATGCATTATCTGATATCCAGATATTTTGGCTACATCCCAAACTCCAAAATATTGGCTTTTGAACCGAGAGGCTAAGTAATCAAACTTTGAGATGGATTTGAAGATTGCAACTCAGCCAGCATTGGGGTTTTACAGTGAGATGTAATCTAGTTTATGACACACATTGCTGTAATGTCCATAAACAGTGACACCACTGTTTTGAATTTTCAAACCAGCTCTAACATACTGCTTATACATTTAAAAAGAATATAAGCCGCTGTATGTTAAGCAGTTTTTTAGTCCCTTAAAATCAGTATCAATCCACAAAAACATTATTGGTCGGGACATAATTTGATGCACAGTGTTGTTGTGTGTATAGAATTTTTTATTATTGCTTTAGAGATGAAGAATTTTGTCACACCAACGAGGTATTTAAGGACAAGCGGAACCAGTAAAACTCATATTTAAAAAATAAATAAACAAATAAACATTGTTGTTGACCACTAATGTAGAAAAGTCTTTTCAATATAACACTATACCATTTAATTCCATCACACTGCTGGCATTGCTGCTTTCTGTCTGTAAGACTGAAGATAAGACTCAGACTGTATATTTAGCAGCTTCTTGGTACATAACTTACAAGTATTACACAAGCATTATACAATTCCACACAGGCACACAAATTATGTGCTCTTAGTAAGCGTGTGCATAAAACTGTGTGAAGGAGGATTCGCCACCACTGACCAGCAGCTGACAGACATAATCTTTGAATTTTTTTTTTTTATTAGATGAAATCATCCATCTGGTAGAAAGGCTAACTCCTAATCTCTTTTCTGATCCTTTAAAACCAGCTTATTGAATCTCATCCATGCATGAAATACAGGTAAACAAAGGTGAACAAAGATCTAATTGCACCTTTAGTTGGACATGTTTTCATCAATGTGAAGTTTGCATCTTTCTTAAATGTGGGCAAGCGTGAAAAGCAACGAGAAAAACCCGTCTTGGTGATTCTCAGAGAGCCTTTAATCACTCCTGCTACCACATGAGGGACAGACAAGTGAAAGCCAAGTCATCATGTTATAGTTTGTTGTAATCTAAGCTTATCAGGGGCTGCTGGGAAACATCGGCTTACTCAGTTTTCACATTGAATAAAAATGTGACCGGCCACCATCTAGCCCTACAGGACGCTTTTTAAAACGAGGGTACAAACATGCTGAGGTCAACTGAAGACATTCAGAATAACCACAAGCAAAAACATAAAAGACTTTGTAGATGGGTTAAAGGAGAAACACATAAAAGAGTTCCTGTTTGTGAAAGGTTCTCATAAAATGTACAGGACACCAGATCTACTGGAGAGAAGTGTAAGCGTACAGTGGATGGGGAAGATGGCTCAGAAAGAGGTTAATACTTTTCTCTCCTAAATTAGATTTTTTTTTTTAAAGAACATCATTTGATCTATTAATCTACCACAATTTAGATTCTACTTTTATGAAAGTTCATTCAATAAATTCCAGGGCTGATTTCTTTTTGAACGAAAAAACTGAGAATGATAGTTACGCCCCACAAACAAAGACTAGCTGAGGTGTGACATTTTGACTTTGCCTCTCTGTGTGAGCTTTGTTGATAAGCTTGTTGACAAGATTTGTGGGCTATACAGCACTATGGCTTCCTTTATAAGTCAGTCAGCCATTGCCATGGGAAACACCCACCCCACGCCTTGAAGCTTAGAAGCTGTCTTCACAAATATGTCCCCTAAAAGTAAAGACATAAATTTCAGTCAAGCTCTGGAGCGAGATATAAGCATAGCCTGCAGAGAGGTTCAGAACAATCACACAAGAGGAGATTGTGTGTTTGTTTCTGATTTAAATATATTTTTCTTCACACTTGAACAAGTTAAACTGCAGGAGTATGCAGTAATTGTGTGAAATAAACCCAGAGGGAGGAAAATGGGCACGGGGGAGATGTTGTGATTGATGCCTGCTGCTTTTGCAAACAACTTACATGGTGCGGGAACAATAAAAGTCATCTGACCAATAACATTAGTCCTGAATGACTACACAAACCAACCATTAATATATTGCGGAACCTATTGTTATTCCATCCTCCATTGCACAATTGTTTTCAGACAGCTGATTAAAGAAACAACTCAAGAGTGCATTCACACAGCTCTTTTCTTTTCTCTCTTACCAAAACTTTTGATGTGTGACTACATAAAGTTGCAAAATGTTTTGTCCATGTGTAGAAAATCCCCTGGACAGCACTGGAAAAATAATCCCAAGTGATACTGCTTGCACAACAAGCAATCGAGAAATTCCCCAAAAGACAAAAACAATCTCTGACTCAATATATGTCGCGGGGTGTGTGTGTGTTAGACTAACATCCTCATTCCCTGTCCAGGAATGACATCAGTGTTAACAGAAAACCAACCATTTCACAACTGGTCAGGCTCATGCAAAAAAGGTCTGACTTTCAAAATCGGACACTTGCTTAAGTCATGTTTCCTGCTCATGGAACAATGAGCAATGAACAGTGATATTTATTGGAATAAAAACTATAATAATAGCACTTTTTACTAAAGAATTTCTAAATATGGGAAGCGCCAAGCCCCTTAAAATTGTTTGTGCTCAAGGTGTGATCAAAAATGTGCAGACAACAACCACAGACTTGGTGTGATAACGGAAGAGTCGACACTGGGGAGAAAACATTACATACAGCTGTAGCTATATAGAGAAGATATAAAGTGGTTCTAACCACAAATGCAAATGTGCAGAACTGATTTAGAATACACAGCATTGCTGATGACATGAGTCAACAAAAGAGCAGTTCCCATGTTTGAGTTTTATATCGATTTATTTTCACTTCTGCTGCACATAATGCTTTTGTTCTGTGTTCTACCAAAGAAATAGCCTTAATTAATGAATGAGAGACTGATTTCAAATCTGGTTGTGACATAAAATGTTGCATGGCTTATTTGTGGCTTTTGAATTATTACAATGCAGTTAATCAATCAATCCTGGTACTTCATTCACACTTAAGGTGTGGTTATGGCTAACGTTAAACAACTCAACTCCCTCCCACCAGTCACCTCACTTCCTAACAAGGAACAATTGTCCAACGTGGACACAATTCTTAATGCATAATTATGTTTTTCTTTACTAGAATATAAACTCCCATCTGTCTGTGAGTTTCTTGTCCCAGTCTTCCGATACAATCAAGATCTGAACAAACAAAATTGGCATACAGGTGCATCTTATCTATAGATAAGAATCCTGAAGAAGCCAAACAACACTGTAGCATGAGCATGTACCAGTATTCTAAATGTCTCTGATAGTAGAGAGATTTATTTTTTAAGTTCTAGAAAATATACTAAATAGAGATTACTGTTGCACAATGTGAATCAACCCTAACCAAGTGACCTCAGATGACATGAAGGTGAACGATTTCCAGTGCAGCAGAAGTGAGAAAAACAAAGAGCTGCCGTGTTGAATTAAAAGTGAAAGGCCTGGCAAAACACCAGGATTCCTGAGAAAACCTGTTTCCTCTTCTGTAATGTGGGAGTACTGATGATTTTACTACTGTCGTTTGTGTCTCTAGACCCCATTATTGAGTTAAATATTCCTGTGTCGATCTGCTGCTCCCCATTAAAATATCAGGTTTGAGTTTTAACAAACTCTTCTATTTGTGGATGGATTGATTTAGATGGAAACATCTCAACGTGCAAGCCGAGGTGAGCATCTTACAGGCGTGTCCGTACATGTCTATGCACGGCAGTGTGCATGACTTCACGTACATCTGCAGCATGGAGGCAGTAATCCATGGATCTTTGCTCCACATTAAACAGTAATCTAAGTTAATATATGATAACACAGCGTGACTATAAGTTGAGCCATTAACCACTTTGCTACACTGGAAAACAGATAGTACCACTTAATGCTGAACTACCTAATCAACTCAGTTTGATTTGTTGTTGGACATGAGTCACTCACACTTTTTGGGTGTCAAGTTTTTGCTTATATATCTAGATACCTTAATTATTTACTTACATACTAAGAATATTGGTTATGTTAGATATTTTTATTATAATACCTGTTTTTACCTTTACCGGTACAAACATCATATTTTTTTATTCAAACAGTGAGGAGAGTCTGAGAATATGGAAGTATCTACTGGATTTCATCAAGGCCCTGCATGTGTTAAAATATAGCTAATGCTAATGGGCATTAGCTAGTGCTCATTTATGATCATTTTTTATGATAAATTCACTGGCAGTATTTGCTCTATCCTGCTAATACTGCTTGTGAAAGAGCTAATCAGCACTAACACTTTAGCGGCTCACTAGCTAACACCTTAGTGAGTTAGTTTACGTGGTGCTAAGCTAACACTGGTGCAGCTATTTAGCTTGTACCAGGCATCCACCATCATATAATTACCAGGTTAATGGACAGATGTTCAAGTAATAAATATAACTGAAAACCGAGATGTAGTTCAATAAATATACTGAGACAAAAAAGAAATGTTCATTAAGTAGTTTTGTATTTAACATGTGGCTCTCAAATTCATATTTAAAACAATGTACGTGTATAATATCCAGTCAATTCCTAGTGGCTTTATAGTCACTCTTTGGTTTAAATGTTTTGATATAAGCCTCAGAGATGAGTTTGGTTTTCTGATTTATAGCTTACATTCATAAAAAAAATTAAAGTGAAACTAATACAAAAAAAGAAGAGAGAAAAATGTGGCTTTAAACTTAGGGAGTCCTTCCTCATTTCCAATAACTGTCAGTAAACTACACTTTTTCCCAAGCCACAGGCTTAACCCAACACAACGGTCATGACCACGATATGGCTCATTAAAAATGGATGCTTGGTCAGGACTCTTTGCTGTTATATTTGAATGTGCTGGGTATCCTTAAGTAGCAGTTTTCCTTGTGCGGGGTTAATGCTGCGAATGCTGTTGTCATATATTCATATAAACCATAATCTTTTGAAATTTAACCGAATAGTTCTGGTGTACGTATTAGTGTGTTATTAGGTGTTTTCTGACTGTTTTAAGGCTAAAATATCCCAAGACTAGCAATTCACGCGATGCCATGCCTTTGAGCATTTTTTTAATAGAAATCTTATTTTAAATTAACGTCTGTAATTTAATTGACATCTTTGGATGTAAAAGAAATGTCTGCAATAAAATCAGTATAAACTATAGTTAGCCAGGCCTAGAAATTATAAACATGTTCTTTTTTTAACTGCCTTAAAAAAAACCTCATTAGGAAAAAAAAGGCCAAAAAATTTGCACACCGACTGGTAAAATAGTGACCCTTTTAATTTTACCTATATATAACCTATATGTGATCTATATGAGTTCAATAAAATGGTTAATTTTTTTAAGTGTAATTACAAAAAATACCTTGAAAAGTACATGTGGCTACATTTGCTAAGCAACAGATTCATAAAACAAGCAGAGTTACCCGCTGAAGCGACACCTTGTTATTAAGTGACCAGCCCAAAGTAGCTTACCTAACAACAAGGACAAGTGATGAAACAAGTTGCTTTGTTTCATAAGAATCCAAGGCAAAGAAAGTCCACAGGTCTGAATTTCTAGGAGCCGTTTTATCTCGGCCACACAGACTGATTGGATCAAACATGCCGACGCAGGCCTACGAGTAACGGGTATTAAAAATGAATGGGAGGAATTACCATCTTTGTTCTCTCCAGCTCCCTGGTGTTTCCCGTTACTAATTCCTAATCTTAATGACTACCAGATAAGCACAAGTGTTAATTAAAGAGAGCTGCATGGTAATTATATCTCTAAGGGACCTGGGCCAATGCCCCCTCAGCAACAGCTCCTGCAGCTGACACTCCAGCCTGGTTTCTCCTCCTGCACTTGACTCCTTCACAGCATTAAGCATTCACTACTCCCACACTCCTCTTATTATCTCATCGTGACCCAGTGCATTCACCTACTTCCTGAAAATGGAAGGGGATCCACGCTCCAATGACACAGAGCAAGTAATAAAACCACAACAATTTCAGGCTGGTCTCAGCTGACTTGTACGTGTGGAATTCCTATCAGAATATTTACCTAGAAGCATAAGAAATTAAAGTTAATATTTTCATAAGCCAGTAACATGGAGGGAAATGGATGCTGTTCATAAAATATATCTTGGCCTGGAAAACAACTTCACACAACTTCACAATCACTGATCATTGCTGAAACGTGGGTGGAGGGTTGTGGGTGCAGCCCTTGGCCTTATGAAATTACCATGACATCAAACTCCATCACAACCAGCATGCCTTGCCGGGTGCTCACATCATATCTCCATCAGAACTATGGCAATCTGTCGGCTCATCTGCGAGTATCCCCCCTCCCAAAGGAGGGGAAGGACGGGCAGAAAATAATAACGGACAACAAAAGGCTTTGCCAAAATCATGTGGTTATGAGTCGAGCTTATTAAAAACCACAGTGGAAAGCAAATATGCAAACACTGAGCCCGCTTCCCCCCACCATGAGAAAATGAAATAAAATAAAATAAAATATGGTGTGAAAGACAGAGCGGGAAGAAGGAGGGAAACCATCACCCTGCTGCTAATTTAATAGACAGACTATAGCAGGCTATGCAATACCATTATGTTGTGTCATCTGTCCTGCGGAGGTTGGATTGGTTCCTTGGGGAAGGTCACGGCGAATGACAGACATAATCAGATACAATCAAGTCATTCAGGATGCCAAATTTAAACATCACGCAGGCGGGTCGGGAAGCTGATGACCACGCTGCTTGTTTCTGACGTCACATGTCATCAGGTAACAAGACAACATCGAGAAACATTTTAGATTTGATGTTTGTGCAATACCTCTTTATGTGTTGAAATATACATATATGTGATACACAATGATGTAGGATTAAGCGCAACACACATCAAATGCATCACTTCAGTTGGCATCTGTAAGGCACAGAAGGCATAGAAAAGGTGCAGAAATTGGATGTTAATCTTATAAAACTGCTTTCCTGTAAGGTAAACCCATGTTAGTGCAGGGAAATAGGACAGTTGCCTCTCCATGAAACCTGATGCACCAGGCTTACATAGAAAGCAATGAAGGAAGTGCCCTTATTTTACTAGTCATGTACACAGTTACACACAGTTATACTTCAAATTTCAGTCATCCTTCCAAAATGCACAAGGTATGACACTTTATGCACCTAAATCAACTCAAAATATTTAAGTGCTGGCAAAATTGGGACCCCACATGGGTGTAGTAGTTAAGGTAAGAGCTAAAGTGGCAATAATTGATATTTTGCAAATCTCATGTGAAAGTGGGAGCTTGTTGTAAAGAATTAGGAGAGATTTACCTGAATCTGCAGCTTTAAACAAGTTTAAGATCACTGTTTTGGTTTTCTGTTGACTACTCACTACTTTGGTTTGAGACTACAATCTTCCAGAAAACTACCCGACATGTGGTTTAGTTATAGCGTAGTTAAGTTTAGAGTTAACGCACCTGAAAATAAGACAACACTTAGCTCTGTATCAAGTTGTTTTAGTGCCTCACGCTAATCATTTTGGTTTTTAGGTGAACCAAGCTGAGAGAAAATAAAGGTAAGCGGCAAGTGAAAGCAAAACTCAACTGTCAGCCCCAGAGAATGCAGTCTTGTCTGGGGCCACTTATGAGTTTCTCCCTTTCGAAACCCTTATATAGACTTTGTGGGTCCTTAATAGTGGAAAAGCAGAAATACAGCTTAACATTGGTCAGACTAGAAGTAGGAAGAGCTGTATTCTTAAAATCCCCCTTGTACAAAAGAGCAGATAAAGCAGTTATTAACTAGCTACTCAACACAGTAAACCATTTCCTATAAAGTCACATCAGGAGTTGGTAGGCTATAACCAAAAACAGAGGTACGAGAGAGTGCTAAGTTAACCCTCTGAGGTCTGGAGCATCAATTCTGTATTTTGAAAGAAAATGTGAATAGTTGTTTATGTATGTCAGTTAGAATAAACATGTGTTTGTTCCCTGATTGCCCAAACTTGGGAAACCAATTGAAATAAAACAAATTACACAGATATAGATTAGACTTGAGAGGGCTAACAGGCTGGACAAAAACACACCTCAAAATGTACCACTCTTTAACCGCTGAATGTAAAGTAGCACATCAGAAATGATTCATGACTCGTTTCATTTTGGAAATGAATCATTCATAAAGACACTGACAAATTTCAGTTGGCGATGCCCTAATTTATTTATTTATTTTCCATCTCCACCTTCTCCTCCACCCATAACAGTTGGGTATATAAGGTGTGACTCATTTCAGAATTACTTTTGGTTAGGCTATCAGCGTGGAAAGTCATCAAGTTAAATTAAAGCTCTTATAAGCTCAAACATTCCCAAACCTTTCACACTGCCTGTTTTACCAGCAAATATTCTGGAAACATCCAGAATTTTCAGCAGGTTGAGCAGCTGCAAGCACCTCTGGAAATAAAGGAGGTGAAGAAAAGCTTCCGTTATGCTCTACTCATTAGTCAGAGCAGAGAGGCTGTCACGTATGGTCAGTGGGAGTGTAGAGCAATGTGGGTTTAATCATTAGGCACTCCGGTGCTTTTGTTCCTTAGGTGACATTTTTAGACAAAAAGATCATGTTGGTCACAAGAAGGCCTCCCCTGCTCTCTCTATTTACTACATCCAGTCTCACTGCCGTCACCAAAGCTACCAAAAAGAAGCCATCACAGACACCTCAGTGATTATTAGATTAATATCCGTGGTTAATTATTTGGCCGCAGGTCTGATGACTCAGTTTTAAATAATTCTCAAAGTGCAGCCTTTGTTGGCATAAAATCAAAGTAATACATTTGTCTTCTTCATCTTTGAAATGCATTAATAACACTGCTGGGTCAGGGAAGGGAAAACAGTACTTTTTAAATCTACGCATTTTGCCTTGATAACTGTTTTAAAATGACATCACGCTGTTTTGTGTGACTCCAAATGATATCTTCCTCTGCACCACCAGAAAATCATGCACTGCACAGAGGTGGAGCAGAGGGAATGCATGCCTGGCTCAACATCCAATCTACACAGAATTCATGTTTTTACAATTTCAAGACAAAGCAGTTGTGTAAAAAAATAAAAATGATGAAAAACAACAATGTAAAAAGAGGATGAATGACTCAGTTAAGCTCACCCTAATCTAACAAACGGACAGAAAATGAAACTGGGACTATTCTTAATCACAGGATTTGCTGTTTTTCAGTGTTTGGTATCACTGCAGATTAAAGAAAAATGTGCATGCTTCAACGTTGAGCTTTTTAAAAATGTGTAAGCATTTCCTTACAACTTCTTTAAAATGTTATTTTAGTTAGGACTACTATAGCCAAAAGAAAGTAATTATTTTTTAAACTGCGATAACCAATGCCTCCCCACTAGTCAATGAACACACCTGGGAGATAATAGGGCAAGTCAGAGACAACTGGTGTAGAGGTGGATGCCAAGCAGCTTGCAGATTCAATAGCAACAGTACTTTTTTGGAATTGATCTGTTTTAATATGAAGATGCAATGATGCATTTTAAGTTACTACACTGCACGTGAGGATTTGGGGGACAGAAAAGACTCCCATCTTTAAAGAAAAGAACTGCATCCATGACATTCAATTTCAGATCATTTCACTTCACTGAAGAATCTGTGAGAACGATCTCATATCCATTTTTCTTCAGATTGCTTCTGGAATAATCTTCTCTGGTCTCATTACGGAGGAATCGTTCAGAAAGATAGGTCACACATGTGCAAGAAAAAAATCTTCTCTTAGCTAACCCATCCATCTCTTCTTTTGAACCCATGTCTTGAGAAAACAATCGCGCTGCAGCAACTAGCCAAAGTGTTGCACTATGATTCTTTGGCCAGTATTACACAGCCCAGTTTGGCTCTCAGTTGGAGAACAGCATTTCAACTCCCTTCTGCTTTCAGCCAACTCATTCAGGGCATTGAAAACAAGAGGGCCAGCCCACACTGACAGCTTACACCTTCTGGAGTGAGACTGTAGCATTATCAACAAGGCCAGCACACAATATAAACACAAAGCCTGCTTGTGCAAAAAAATCCTGACGCACACACATCATGATACATAAATGCATTTCCTATAGTCTATCAAAAACACTCATTAACATCTGTGCTGCTAATGACAGTCTGAGAGCACAATAGCTTCAAAGAAGTAGAGGTTTGAGCTTGTTTGATCTTTTTCACCATAAATACCTAGTCTAGTCTGGCTGTTGCTCTGAGGCTGCAACAACCAAGATACTGTTTCAGAGGTTGGCCTTGAGGTCTAAGCTGAGGATAATAAATATTCAAAAACTGCCAAGCCCTTTTGTTTGGGTATGGAATTACACTAGCAATATAAGCAGTGGTTATTCCCCAGCATAATAACACAGTTTACAGTCATATTGCTTTTCTTAAGAGGGTACGCTAAGCAGATTAGGAAAAAATAAAATAAAATGTGTTGTTATCCTCCAAACAAATGAGCAGAACTTGAGATGAAGATAGCTTTTGAAAAGAAAATTATTTTCTACATCAGGCCTCATCCCAGTTGAGTCATAGTTATGGCTTATTTAAAGAGGCAGCCACTTGTTTCTAGACAGTTCCTGAAGCACGTGGATTTCCATTTTGGAAACAAGTTGTTTCAGGGGGCAAATTGATTTTACTCATATGGTGATTTAGGTGATAAAAAAGCCCTCTGCACACACCACCAAATGTACGTCAATCACGTTTCAAACAGTTAACCACTCACTGACATGGCTTACCACTTGAATTCTTGCCACATATGAGGTGCTGGTAGGGCTGCAGCAGACCCCAGATCTCCGAGTCGTTGCAGATGGCTTGCTCCATTGACTCCAGCGTAAACTTGGGGATCCCGTTATCCCTCTCCACGAGCGCGCTGCGCAGGACGCGGGTGAAAACCTCTCTGAACAGACTCTCCATGCAGGCGGTGAGGTATATGGCAGCGTGCTCGTGGATCCTTAGGGCCACCCGACTATCCACCATCCACCTGAAGAACTTCCCCACGGAGAAGACCAGCCCGCAGCGCGCGGACTTGCCTCGGCTGAACTTGTCCCCGGTGCTCATGTTGTAGAGGGACAAGGCGCTCAGAGCCGCCGTGATGCAGTTGACGGAGATGGTCCACGAGAGCACCACCTTGATGGCGCTTTGGATCTCGTGCTTGGTGCACTTGGCGTAGCGCAAGCTGAGTCGCTGCGCCTCCCGGGCCACCCTCACCAGCGCACGGCTAATGAGAGTCGACAGTCGCGCCAGGACCTCCGGTGGCGGGTTGCCCACCATCAGCTCCTCGTCTTTCCTCAGCGCGCCCTCCACCTCGCCCAGGGTCCATGGCACCTCCTCCAGCTCGGGCAGCTTGGCGCAGTGACCCGAGCACTCCAGTATCTCCGTGTCCTCCGCCAGGACGGTGTTGACTGTGTCCAAACTGTTGTGTCTGCTGTGCATGGATTCCGTCAGATGCCAGCAGTTTCCCCCATGCGAGATGGACTGATGCGTGTCGGAGCAGCACAGCGACACGCTGGACGACCTAACCGAGTCCGCGGCTCCACCATAACCAGAATCAAGCGTTAAATCCTCCAGCGTCCTCACGACTGTCTTACCCTTGCCTGCCATAACTGCACCGCATACTGTTGGGTATGCTTGGTCTCCCAGTTAAATGCCACAAACTCGTTTCAGCGCGTTTCTCCGCCGCAATCTCCCGATTTAAGCGTATTCCCCAGAATGAAGAGTGGAACGACACCAACGAGCATCTACTCTTCTCCTCCTCTGCGCGTCTTGCTGTCACCGATATCCTCTCCTCCTGTCCACAACTTCATAACCCGAGAGCGCACAAACCCTCCGCGCTCACTGCAACAAGCGCAGCGCAGGCAGGACTCCGATGGAGAGGAGGAGCATGAGAGCGGCGGGCTGGAACGAGCCAATCCGCGTATCCATCAGTTGTTACTGACAGAGAGGAGCTACCTGCTGCTTTTCAGCAGAATCTACCTGGAGCTGGTGAAACACAACAGTTCAGTGGAAAACACACTATTGCGGGCTGCTGTGCCAGCCAATCTGCTGTTTGTAGTGGCGTTGCTGCAGTGTCATGTCACGACAGTGCCAGGATGAGAGGAAGGTTCCCACTGAGAGAACACATGGCGCAAATGGTAAAATAGACAAATTCCGTGTTAAAATAACGCAGGGAGACGAAAATAATTTAATTCTACCGCATAAAACTCAGATCCACCAATCAAATAAGATCAATGAGTGGATTCAATGAGGATTCAAAGATTCAAAGATTCAAAGATCAATGAGTGGATGTTAAATTAAGCATAAAGAAGACGCTGGCTGCTACCTTGCCAGCATTAAGCTGTTATTTTAAAGTGTTCATACTGTTATCTAAAATAGCAGTTTCTTTCTGTGCTCTATGAAAAATAAGCTTTTCTGTGTAATACTACTAGCTGCTTCGTTGCAGTGATGCTATATTTTATTCTTCCTGCTGTCATCTGTAGATGAATTTCACAGCTTTAAAATGTATTAAAGTTTTGTACAGTAGCTGTATAAACACACAATTCCTCATGTGAACAGGTCACTGATGTACCATGAATTCAGTTTCTTGTGCGTGTGTGTGTGTATGTGCTTTAATGTATGCAAAGGTATCAGCTTTTCTGCATTTCCTTTAGTCTGTTCACTGACTGATGTATTTGACCTTTCTAAAGCTTCTCTGGACATGATTAATCACTACAGGAGTTTGCTTGCTAAATTTCACCATGAAAATCCATTCATCCATCATTCTGCTGGCCAAAGAAAAGGCAGGATGCAATTGTAAAATCATAGCAACACCTATAAATAATAATAGGCATCAGTATTCACCTGTATTCACGAATAACAGTGCAATTTTGTAAAATAAAAGCGCAGCGCATTTTTTCTTTAGTTAAGTACAGGTCAGGCTAGTGTTCTTATTACGATTGCACTATTTTTTATTTTTGCTGTAACTAAATAAAACATTTTAAAGTAAGACTTTAAAAACGCTATTATTGGGTGTTTAATGAAATGTTTCTTATTCTGTTCAGCTAATAAAGATAATATTAACCCACCTTCCTGAAATTTTCTGAGAACCTGGATAAAATGTTGCATTTCTAACATTAGACTTCTGCTGTGCTTGTTTTCCACCCCTAATGTTGATTTTTAAGTATGACGTGAAGCGTCTGCAGCAGAAGTAACTTTCTTAAGGTGCACCACAATCTTTAATGTCTGATCCTTATAAATATTTCACTCTCCAGAGAACATTGCTCTGAGCTTTTTCCAGATCAGAAGTCTTTCCGTGCCTCTGTGTCAAGGTTTAGCAGCACTTGGAAGATTTTGTTGTTGAATGGTTTATTCTCCATGATACAATATTTTTGTCCAGCCATGAAAACAAAGCGTGAATGTGCTGAATTCTGATTACTTGCTGAGAGGAACAGTTGGTGGAATGATGATTCATCCATTCTGTTGGGGTTTCTCCTTGTACATCTGAGCTGGACCAACCATCTGTCCACACTGCCTGCCACGCCAGAGGCCCTTTCAGATTTTCTTAGCATGACATCACATTGCATGCCTGAACTGACAAACCTACACTGGACTTTTTTAAGAGGGTCTAAAGAGGATGTGACTCCCACTGCTGCAAAAGTGATTGACGTGGTAAAAGTGTAAAACAAAACATGGCTGTATCTTCCTCTCATTGTTTGGCTGACACACAATAAACAATAAGATTACCACACTGCATCATGTAGGTTTTATACCAAAGCAGTGGAGTTTATTTATGTCCCGAGCCTCCACAGAGGCACGCTGGGCCCCTTAATAGTATTTATTACAGATAATGACCAATGTAGGAAGACTTTTATTGTCTTAATATAGCGTTATCTAAGCAAAAAAGAAAGGTTTCTGATGCTAGTGATGAAATGGAGCCCCAATAAAGAAAATGAAAAGGATGATAATGCATTTTGCATGAAGAACGCTTCATAAAGAGTTCCTAAGCAGATGCCACCATTAGCACACCTCATCTTCCAGCAGTCTGCCACGACCTCTTGATGCAATGCAGCATATCTTGCTGACTAACTCAGGTGAGAGTGGTGGAGGTGGGCAGCTGTCAGCTGCATCTCTTACATGCACCGTGGCGCTCCGAAGCTTGTCCTCACTTATTAAGCCTTGGTTGCCTGGTAACAGAAAAATTATCATGATTTTCCCGGCATGATGATAGATTGTTAGTATTTTTTGCAAGCTGAATGAGTGGATCGTATAAACATGTTTCCTTAGTCATGAGGTCCAGTCACATTTTTTTTAAAAAAATGGTAATTTATTCAGTAATGTGTTCTTAGATTTACCTTAGTTTGAAGTGCTTTGTGTAATTATATGTAGAGTATATTGCTGTATACTGTGTTATGTCTCTATATTAGAAAACTATTAAAAAGGTCTGAGACCAGGTTTTAAAAAAGGGGGACTAAAGTGTTGCTGGCATTTTAAAAATGAGCTACAACTGTATATGGGTTTATGATAGACATATATAGTTAAACTTTTTTTTTTATTCCAAGGCTTTTAAAAATATAAATATTTGTATAATTTTGTGTTTTTGACATTCCTAGCTAGACTCCATCTTATTTTGTTAACATTTATATTTTTAAATGTTAATTTTAGGTTATTTATTACAACTGAGTTGCGAATTTGATTGGGAATGGCTGTCTGTCTCTATGTTAGCCCTGCGACAGACTGGTGACCTGTCCAGGGTGAACCCCACCTCTTGCCCTATGGCAGCCGGGATAGTCTCCACCCCACTGTGATGCTGAAATAGACAAGTGGGAGAAGATGAATGGATAAATGGATGAATGGCATTACAATTGAAATCACATTGTACCTTGTTCTAATTTTAACATTGCAGTAATCGATTACTTTGTAATTTCCTCCCAGTTTGCTATTTTACACTGTTTCTGGACAACACTTGTAGCTGTAATGTTAGTTTTGATAGATAAGTGCTATAAACTTGATTTCACACACACACACACACACACACACA
>NW_005187593.1:1073855-1098425 GCF_000239375.1 Pundamilia nyererei
TGTGTGTGTGTGTGTGTGTGTGTGTTTCATTCTTCCTTGTTTCTTTTATGTAGTAATAGTAATAATTATAATGAATTTCAAGGTAAGATAATTTCTGGATTTTGATCATAAGTATAATATTAATTTGCATTTCC
This sequence comes from Pundamilia nyererei, assembly GCF_000239375.1. Taxonomy (NCBI): domain Eukaryota; kingdom Metazoa; phylum Chordata; class Actinopteri; order Cichliformes; family Cichlidae; genus Pundamilia; species Pundamilia nyererei. The sequence continues at coordinate 1,073,990 of NW_005187593.1, forward strand.
AAGTTCTAACTGCACTTTTTCTTATTTTCCATATCATTATGATGAATAATGATAATACATGACATCACATTTACATAGGCCTTGTCATTATCATGTGTCGATACAATTGATCATCATGAGCAAAGTAAGGGGGCCTACTGACGTGATACTATACTGCCCCTCAGTGGCCAAAAGTCGGCACTACTTCACAGGCCAAGACAGCATTTTGCATCTTGCATAATTACAAGCTGTTTTATGTAAGAGTGTTGTGACGCATTTCTTTTTCGGGATAATAAAGAGTATAACATTTCCTATTCCACTACAACTGCTAATGATTACTACCGCTAATATTATTATTAACAATATTCAGATGTACACGTTTACTTTTATGAAACCTTTCAGGAAACAAGGCAATTGGAACAGCTTTCTGAAATATAGGAGGTTAAGTAGGTAAAAAGAAAATGTAGTGTAATGAACATATAAAGTGACAAATAAAAACTAGTCTTCACAAGTTCACTGTCTTTTGTTTGTAGGTTGGGCAAATTTAAGAGCAAATTCAGAAAATGAGAATTCATATCATGTTAACTACGAGCTACACTTCTTATTGCACTAGACCACACATGCACACACACTGACAAGGAAGCGAGTGCCACTCGATCATGCCGGACTTCATGTGCACATCCGGGTTCTTTTAGTATAAACAAGCCAGTGCACTCTTGCAACTGATGAGGACTCTTTTTTATTGTTAAAGCTCCACATTTTTACCCCAATAAGTCTTTAAAGTCTGTGCGTGTAACCTCTGTAACTCATATTTGTATTTATTTTATTTTTTCATTAACCTGTTATAAAACATGAAGTATACAAATAGAAACAGTCGAATATGGTTAAGATTTCCGAGTCTGCTTTACTCTTAAGATTATTAGCCAAACTTGGTTAATTGACCCGCTGACGTGCTATGTCCGTTCAGTCCGCCATAAGAGGTCATAATTCATCAGTAACACCAAGCGGGTAAGTTATCTGTGCATGCTGGCATGCAGAAAGCACGCTGGAAAAACGTGACCACGCCGCGAAACGCACAAAGCGATTCGGACCTATCAGAAGGCTCGGAACTACGCACGTTGGCAGTGGGCAGAGTCTCGGCTGTAGGTGCGGTGAAGAGGTTGAGCAGCTATTCGTGGACGTTGTAAAGGAAAATCTTTTGAGGTCGCAGCTCAAAATATCAGCTCAACAGTGAGGCAGACGGGTTATACGGAATCGAGAAGCGGTTATAACAGCTAAGTATTGATCTAGCTAACAGTAGGACGACGAATTTTACAATATTTCTGTTAGAAATTGTATTTTACATAACCAGCTTCCCTGGTATTCGCGGCACGGAACAGCCGGTCTTGCCACGGTGTCTTGTGGGTTTAGATTACAAGCCAGTTAAGTACTCTGTTATTGCGTTTGACTTAATTAATATCTGTAGAAAGCAGGCCCGCCCAGGAGTGTTAGCATATATTTATACGTTAATTTTTTCATCATTCAGAAAAACAAGTTATACAACGAGCCGCTCTACTTCTCCGCAGCACACCGGGTCCTAAAGCCCGCCGCGTTAGTTGTCATATTGCCGGAGCGCGCGCGTTGCCTCGAGCCCAAATGGTTCAGCAGCCAGCGGTTTCTACATTTTTCGACACTATGGAAAAAGCTCTGTTAGAGCAAGGATAATTATAAAAGTTGGACTGCGTTATTGAACCCCAAAAGGATTTCTTTTTCAAACCAATTTTTATTCAAGGTGATATTTTTTCTTCCTAAAAGAAACTGTGAGTGAGTAGTTGGGATAAAAGTCGAGTGAGCACCAAAAGACTGTTGACCTCTTTCAAAAAGGAAGAAAAGGACTCGTCCAGTTGAGTAATGGTCATTAATACGATCCACTGGTTCAGGAAGGGCTTGCGGCTCCACGACAACCCGTCGCTCAAGGAATCTCTGCTGGGAGCGGATACGGTCCGCTGCGTCTACATCCTCGACCCCTGGTTTGCGGGCTCTTCCAACGTTGGCATCAACAGGTGGAGGTGAGAGAAGCGTGAATTTAACCACGCGCTACCACACATGTAGCACAACAGGATGCATTAACAACAGCACAAGATAAAAACGGTTGCAAACGGCACATTTGTATCCATTTACATAACATATAGCATATATTGTTGTTTTGTGTATCTTTGTGACGGTTTCATGTCTCTTTCTGGCTGTTGTGTTTCCTAATGGCTGTAATAACATAGCAACAGGATATGCAGTACTTTGCAAAAGTCTTATATTTAGCTTACAAGGAGCTAGATTATTTGTAATATTTTAAGTGGTCTTGTGAAATGTTCTCCATGCTTGCTGAAGATCTTTCAACATTTTTCTTGAGACTTTAGCTGCTTTTTCACCTATATTGAGTCCAGTCTTTGTACCTGACCAGGTCCCTAACTAAAGGGATGAACAAATGTTGTCTACAAATCACATACAACATGGCAACAAACCAGTTTTAAATTGTATTGTTTGTCATTTTGTTACTAGCAGGCTGTCACAAAAACACATAATTTGCTCTCATTTCTTTATTTGAATATTTAACAAATGCCTAAAATATAGTAAGATAACAGTTTGACAGGCATAAAAACCTATTCTTGTGCCAACAAGGTGATCCCCGAAGAGGTATTAACTGAAAATGTGTGGTATCTTGACATGGTGTGCATTGTGTCCTTAAAAAATTTGAGGAAATAGGACAAGCTCAGGACAAAAGAAGTTGTTTCAGGCCTAAAAAAAATAGTAGATAAACAGTATCTGAAAGTCACGTTCTTAAGGAACATGAAAAAAATCCAGCAAAGACATGACACATTTGATCCATCTACTCTTAACTGATGTCTTATCAGAAATGACCTCAGTCATTTGGCTGTCAAAAAGCCACTCTTAATAAGGAGAGGAAGCAGGGACAAAAGGCTGAGGTTTACCAAATTACACAAGAATTGAATTAAAAAGTAGTGGCAACAGGTCTGATGGAGTGATAAATCCAAATTTGAAATTTTTTCACACCATCATTGAAATGTACAGAGGTCAGGAGAGAGGTACAACCGTAAGTGTATACATCCATATGGAAAACATGTTTGAGATTCTCATGTGAGCTAGGCTGTGTTTCAGACAGTGGTGTTGGAGATCTTGTCAAAATTGATGGAATTATGAACCCAGAAAAATACAATCAAAATCTTTTTGGGAGAACTGTAAAAACCCCGATTACTTAAAGTAAGAGGAACAAGACTTTCTGCCAAAATCACAAAGTATGTAAGGAATAGCATGGCAAAGCATTGCCCAACTGGTTTTTATCTCGCATTTGAGGTCAAAGCTGTTACATTGTTTGAGATGTTGATTGCCAAGTTTTGTTTGTTTTTGCAAACAAAGAAAGCCTGGGTGTTTTCTAAATGAACCAAACAAAAAGAGGCCATGGAGCTGCTGCACTGTCACCTGAATTTTGACCTACATATACGAGGTGTAGCAAAGTACAGCAAATTATGACATAAACTGTATATAAGGTCACTAACATATATTTGCACTCACTTACTTCATCTCATGTATTGTTCACTAAACTATAATCTTCACTAAGTTATCACTTTGAAACAAAACATCAAAACCAGGAGAAACGTCAATTATATCAGTTAGATCAGGCATAATGAATACTGACTACACACATAAATTATAACATTACGTTGTCCTTCAAAAGGTGACTAAGATCTCAGATGGGTAAACAGTATTTTCACCTCCCTGGTAAACTCTAATTATTCTTAAATGACTTTCAGCTGATGATATAATGTTAAACTGTTGTTTATAAAGTGGTTTATTGCACATCAGCAGATCTCAAACACTTTCATATTCAGTTTCTTTGACTCATTTCAGCACAAACCACATATACTAACTGGTTTGTGTTACATGGTTGTAGCATTGTGAATTACATTCGGATCAGTAAATATTTCCTCTGTAAAGATTAGACACATGAATGTACGGATCTCAGACAGAGCTGTAAATGCTAAATTGCTTTGAGCCGTTTCCACACGTGCACTGCATCTATGAACTTTGGTAGGACGCAAGTATTTGACCTAGTTGGTTTATTCGATATTTACCCAACCAGCTCCCTAATACAGGGTCAGTGTGATGCCAGATTATGATGGTGTAAGATTTAAGCATTGGGTGTGAAGAGAGAGGGAATTCAGCCTATGCAAAGACTCTGGAGATGCATTTGTGTGTATACCTCCTATGTGATGAAGTTGTTTGTAGGTTAAATGTCTGCTGGTTGAGAAGCTGTTGTGAACAGGAAGGCAGTGACAGCAGAGTTCACCACAAAGAGGAAGAAGTGAGAAAATAAAAAACATCAAAGTTTAAAACATTGTTTTCTCACTTCACAAATGTGTAACAAAAAATGGCTGCCTCACAGAATTTTCACTGCTTTTAACACTTCACTACAGTGAAGTTCTTTGTATATTATAGCTTCTGTTCTCTCACATTACTGCCTGTTTCACATCTTGACACTCACCTCAAATATCATAAACGTGGATCTGCAAGCTACCAAGATACTCTCAATAATCTGGCGCATTTACTTCTAGCAAGTGGGGGTCATGTATCCTCCCTTCTGTATCTTCTGTCCAGGCAGCTCTATTGCCTAAACCACACTGAATATTATCAGTTGTGTGAATGCATCTTAGCACACTATTTCCTGCTGTGTTCCACATGTGGGAAAGGATCTTAAGCATCTTCATATTCTCTTGAGGTTTGCCGTTTTTAGTCTGAACTGTTCGGACTAAACTTTAGATGCTAAAAATGCACTTTAGATGGCTGTTTTATTTTTGCATATTTCTTGGCTTTTCTTAAAATGACATAAGACTATATAGTGTCTACTTTTGACCCTATAGTCCCACATTTCTAAAGATTTTATGATGAAGAATTTTATGTAACTGACATTTCATGACCTCCAGACTGTCAGCATGTGTCTCCGATTGTTTCACAACCAAGATAGTAGCAGGCTGCTTGTGTCTAGTGACACAAAGAAGTATATAAAGCTTTACAGGGTCATGTGTTGGAGATAAGTGCGTGGACCGTTGACTTTAATGGTCTGATACCCAATGGCTGACAGTTTTCTGGAAAATTCCCTAGTAAAAACAAACAGTTGGCATCCTTTTTACTTCTATGTTCAGTAGAACTCAGCTTCCTGCTTCTGTATAGAAAATGCAGCATCTCACTTGGCAGTTTTTATGGTCTACAGGCAGGTGCTGGATGAATGAAAGTACCCCTGAGGTTTAAAGTACAGTAGGGGTCTCCCTTTGTGTTTTATGTTTCTGTTCCCGTCGTGAGCTTTGGTTTGCGTTGCAGTCCCATGCCGTCTCTTAAAGAGAAGGGGAGCATAAAAGTCGGGCCAGTTATGAGCATCCATGTTGTTATGCTTCTGCAGTTATGTAACAGCAGCCTGGGCTGACGCAGAGCCCACGCAGTTCACTCAGCATGCCCTGATTCATTCCTTTTATTTAATTTTTTTATGCACAAATCAGACATGTAACATGGTGTAAGACCAGAATCTCTTATTTGTAGTCCAAAAACTCACCTGGTGAAAATAGAGCTTGGGTGAAATATATTAATTATTCTCCCAGTACAAATAAAGCATAAAGGAAATGCCTAGTTCAGATTTGTTGACCCATGTTTCCAAAAAGCTAATAACTTATTTGACTGAATTTGCTGAATTCAAAGATGGCATATACTGCTTTGTTTCAATCGTGTCACTGTACTGCTGTGCTTCTGGTTTTTATATCTCAGTAAACTTTACTCAAAGTTAAACCAAGCAAAGGTCCAAAATATGAGGGCGCTGTAAAAATCTCCCTGTAGCCTGCAGCTGCTATAACTGGCACCTGTTTCTGCACATTTTTTTTTATCATTTGAATTGCCTGCTAAAGAGCGAGCACTCCCTTTTCTTGAGATGTAGGCGGTGATCCTCAGTGATTAAGGTAGGCCAATGCCAGATGACATAATCATTATAACTTTCCCTCCTTTCCACCAGCGACAGGCATAGCATAAGTAGGTCAATGTGTTAGGAAGAAAAAAAACCTATCCATTTCTCTCTTCCTTTTGACCTACTTCTGCACGCCTGCTTCTGCAAAAGACCCAACTCTGGTGTGGCACACTGCTTTGAACACTAATCCCAACAAAGCTGCATCCATCTGATATCCATTTTCAGATCTGTTTAAGCTAGTTGAAATTCTCATGCTGGGTGGCCCATGATTATGAAGGTTCATTTGGTTGAAATTCTTGTGGAGTTGTTTGAAAAATAGGACAGATGTAGGAGTGAAAATAATGAAAAACAGGTATGAATGGATTTCGTTTAACACCGAATCCAGCACAGCTCTGTCTCTGTTTGAATACCATAGATGAACATAGCTTAAGGACTCTGAGTAGTCTGAGTCTAGCTTTGCAGAATCAAACTGTCTTCACAGGTCAGGAGAGCAAAGCAGCTGGCATAGGAAATGACCTTGGACTGGCAGGAATAATCTGGTTCAAGATGTAGGAAGTCTGTTAGCTGTACTGTAGCTCACACTCAACAAAGACACCACTATTGTAGCTAGTCTTAAACAACAATTCACTCTTATCATTAATGAAGTTTCAGTTGCTTTGTGTCACACTGATATGATATTATCATTTCTCAAAGCACTGTTAAAGCTTGAATAAAAACTTGCGAAAGCGATGTATTTCCTGTGTCAAATTGTTATCAACATATAATGACATTATCCACGATTTGTCTCGGCAGAGTTTCTGACCTTGCCAGAGTGAATCATTTGCTTGGTGCTACGAGGAGTGCGGTGTACAGAGAGGCCTTAATCTAAAAAAAAAAAGAAAAAAGTTAATGTTCCCATGAATACATGAAATTGCCGATCTCCTGGCTCTAGGCTTACTTTCCTGTTTCAGCCAGTACCCACAAAGTTGACCCCCCCCCCCCCATGTCATATATAATACATAAAGAATTTTAAAAAAATACGTTTGGGAAAACAAATTTTGGAGTTTCAGAAGAACCGTAATACACAGACAAATGAATAGATTTAACAATTAATAAATACCATCCATCCATTTATTTCTGGCCGCCTATCCAGTAGTCTTAGCGGAGATACCCAGAGTTCCCTGTAAGTCAGAAATACCTGTATTTCTGTTTACTGTTAGTTTGGGGACATTTGTTTACAGATTTTTCGGCTTTGATCCTATGTTGCGGTTATGCAGTTAAAATGTCTTCCTTATTTACCATAAAACCTTAAAACCCACACCCCTTGTGTTCTTTACATGACAATAGATTAGGTCAGGTGCCTGGCTGAATAATATTTGCAAAGTATTTAAGCTTTAATAATAATGAAAAACTACATAAAGTTCACTAGAAGCCCTTACCTGGCTGTCTTATCAGTAAAAGACATAATTAGACCGGAATGATACAGGAAGCATCCACCTACAAATTTTGTTACCTATAGCAACAGAACGGGAAGCACCACATTACTGCCGCTTTGTGTTTACATGTGTGTGTACCTGTGGGTGTGTGTTCTGATGCTTACAGTTGGTATTTTTTTATTTTGGAGAACATATAAAAACAGAAGCAAATTATACTATAGTTCAGTTATTGCACTGTTGTTAAACCAATAAAATGTTAATGCTGGTTCATACTTCCACCAGTTAGGTCAGCACATTGTATTTAAATGATGGCTGACGTCGCATACAGAGATGATTAAACTCATGGATGAGGGTTGGTCAACTCATGCACCGTCTGCATGATTCAGCCTTGAGTGTGTGTTCAGCCTTGGCTTTTTTTTTTTTTAATTAAGGGACACTTGCTATGAAGAGATATTGTCCTGTTTTACCCCACAGTTTGTCCCACACTGGTGTACATTTGCTAATCTTACATGTCTTGTTTTTGTTACTTAAAGAAATAACATTTTACATTTTATCAACGTGGGCTATGTAGAGCAAGGACAGTAAATTTGAACTTGGAAAAACAAGAACGTAATAATAATCTGCTATGACAATAGTGGAATAAGTCTTGTCAAACTTTGTTCATGCAAAGTGGAGGTGAAATTATGTGGGGGACCAAAAACTGCCAAAATCAAAAATTAGTAAAGAAATGCCTTAATAGGAAAAAAAAACTGATATGCCATTAAATTGATATAAATAATATTCTGAAATAATAGGATTCTAGATATATATTGGCATTAATCTATTTGTACAAATATGTAATTTCCCCATTATAACTATTTATTAGTTTTATTCCTTCTGAGAGACAAAGGTCCAAACATAATTTAATTAAGGAATAGCTCAATAAATGATTGAATAAACGCATTTAAAACTGAATAACTGATATAAAAAAAATGACAGGATATGTACATGCAACAAGCAAATACATCACACATCAACTTCAGTTAATTTACACATTTTTTTATATGTAGGCAGATAAGAAAAGATAAGTTTTTCCTTAGTGTGCAAATCAGATTAAAGTTGAGTAGAGCTTAAAGGTCTTTTATTACATAGGATATATCTTCAATAAAGTGCAATAAAAATAGATAATTTCATGTAATTTGGTCTTTGACTTCAAATCTTCAGTATATAAGATGTTTGGTATGTCTTAGTCAATTGGTAATTTAGAAAAAAGATTTTGAAGGAGTGGTCTCATTTAATTCAGCTGTATAAAAATGTCAAAGAGCAAAGTGAATGGAAACTTCTACTCTTTTAAGGGCATTTTACCTTTTGCCTGTATAAGCTAAAATCAATAGTTGTACTCCCTAATCAAACTCCTTCATCATGCAGTGACTGATATTGTAGCATCTTTATGAACATTGACACAGATTTCCTTGTCATCTGCAGGTTCTTATTGCAGAGTCTTGAGGACTTGGACTCCAGCCTCCGTAAGCTCAACTCTCGTCTGTTTGTGATCCGAGGCCAACCCACTGATGTCTTTCCCAGACTTTTCAAGGTGAAACTTGAATCTGATTTAAGCTGCACAACCAACAGTGCCTCAAACATTTTGTGTGAATCCTAAACATTCTACGATTTACTCCTTTTTTCCAGGAGTGGAAAATTACTCGTCTGTCATATGAATACGACTCTGAGCCCTTTGGGAAAGAGCGAGATGCAGCTATTAAGAAGCTGGCCTCTGAGGCTGGAGTTGAGGTGACAGTTCGCATCTCCCACACACTCTATGAACTGGACAAGTAAGTTATTATCACACCTTACCACAACAAACAGTGCTGTCATATTGTTCTTTGTCCTGAGCAAGTTTTTTTTATGAATCTGTTTCTGATCTTTGCATCTGCAGGATCATAGAGTTAAATGGGGGTCAGTCTCCCCTCACCTACAAGCGGTTCCAGACTCTCATCAGTCGTATGGACCCTGTGGAGGTGCCTGCGGAGTCCATCACTGCTGAGATAATGGGGAAATGCACTACCCCTCTGTCTGAAGATCATGATGAGAAGTTTGGGGTCCCCTCCCTGGAGGAACTCGGTAAGGTCTAAATTATGTAATGAAATGTAATTGTAATAAGTAATTTTCATTTGTGGAAAAAAGCAGCACTACTAGTAGCCGTCTAAAGCTGAGTTTCCACCAGAGATTGTTAGACCCAGCAGCTGTTACTGTATTTACATACAGTCTGTGCAGCAAACATAAACTGCATGTAAATGATGGACGTAATTGCAGGTGTGTCTTAAATTGGATCAGATTCACTCTTACTCACCACCAAGATGGACGCATGCATTAGGGACAATTCCAAGTTGGAGGCTTTATACCAGACCTCACTAATTAATAATTCATATAGTAACATGTCCATCTTTTATATACAGATTATGATGCCACGGGTAGAATAGGAGTCCTGTGTCAGACTTTACACATAGCTGCTGATTTGAGGAAAGAGTTGTCAGATATTAATCTAACTGTAGTAAGAAAATATGACTGAGCAGATGTTATCTGCTCAAATCAACATTAGTAGTGAGTTATTAGATTTACCTGGGTTTTCTGTAGCTTTTTAAACTTATTTCTAGTAGTAGTGAATAACTTTTTTCATTCTGTTTTTATGTCTAAAATTAGTTAGGGGTAATATCTTCCTTAGCAGTTCGTGTTTAAAAATGTCTTAAAAACACAAAAATATATTTTCTCAGCAGTTATAAAGAAAACTAGTGAAACTTCTGGGGCTTGAGCATAATCTGCATTTAAACACATAACATGGACATGGACATGCCCTATTTTTGGCCTTCATATATGGATTCATATATTACTTGTTGTATTTCTTCATAAAAAAAACACAGGACACTGTCCTGTTGCATTACTGATTACTCTTGCCTTTTTTGTTGTTTCTTTTGTATTTTTTTTTGTTCATTTATCTATAAAAATTTAATAAACAGAATTATAAAAAAAAAAAAAAAAAGATCAAGGACAGGAATAAAAAGCCCTCTTTAAATAAATCTACCTACACATGTAGTTAACCCTCTTGTTGTGTTGGTTTGCCCTCTTCTGGTCATAATGAAGATTACTAAAATGGTATAAACTGCACATATTCTTTTCAGGGAATTAAAAATATATGAAAAATGATAATATGTGAGTTTTAATTTGACCCCTGCAGGTTTTGATACTGAAGGCCTGTCCTCAGCTGTGTGGCCAGGAGGAGAGACTGAAGCTCTCACACGACTTGAGAGGCACTTGGAGAGGAAGGTCAGGCAAATCGAGCAGAGAATTTTTGTTAAATCATTTTTTTATTTTAGTACAATCCCACTGCTCTGTCATTTAAAATGAGTTTCGCTGTGATACAAGTCTCAGGTTTTCATGTGATTGTTCCTATCAGGCATGGGTGGCAAACTTTGAACGTCCTAGAATGAACGCCAACTCACTGCTTGCCAGCCCCACAGGCCTCAGCCCCTACCTGCGCTTCGGCTGCCTCTCCTGCCGTCTCTTCTACTTTAAGCTTACTGACCTCTACAGGAAGGTAAGTGTGTAGGAATATACTTAATTAATTACACTTAAAAAATTGGGTTTCTAATTATCTTTGAAGTCTTTAAATAAGGATATGAAGGATATGTTCCACAAGAACCCAACCTGATGTGTAAATCAGATTCAAAACTGTGAACAAAGTCATCCTCTTGACAACCAGAATTACAGTTGTCATATGACAATGGTCGTCCTGGTCAGAATTTACATCATGTTGCAGGATTAAAAGCAGACTGGGTGAGAAACCTTCAGATAGAGCAGATGCAATCAACCATGAATGTCTTTTATTTCCTCTAGATCAGGGGTCACCATTTCATTTTCCCAAGGGGCCACATGAGAAACTACAATTGTAGTGGAGGGTTACACCAACAAACTGCACTTGGTTCTGCTCAATATTAATTTGATCTCTTTATAAGCTTATTAGTGCAGCCCCTCCCACAAAAGTCCCATTTTCTCATGTGTCCCATTGTGAAAATTATTTGCCATCAATCCTGTTGACAAAGCGCTCTATTTACATATTCTTGGCCCAGCTCAGCTAAACTGTTAGCAACTTTTGACTTTTAGGGTGGATTAAAGCACACCGCTGTGCTTTATGGAAAAGGTGATAAGGATTTGTAACACAAGAAAAACAATTGATAGTCATAATATCTTAACCATCTTGTTTGATCTTTCTGATAATGGATGGCCTGAATTAAAATGAAAATGTGATTAATCTCCCAACCTTGTTAGGAGAGTAAAACATTGTTTGAACTGAAGTGTGAACAGAAGACGCTGTAATTAAGGTAATTTCACGCTCAGGGGGAGAAGGTTTCCAGCATATCTTCTCCTTGTATTAATAGGAACTTTTTTTTACTGATAAAATGATTAATATATTGAAATAATTTTCTCATAAAACAGCTGTTGAAAAAGAAAATTAACCAGGTCATCATACATCTTGGTGAATGTAGTAATTAAAACCAGTATGCATATCAGAGTCAAGTGCAGATTTTTGATGCTGTGGTGGATTATCCATCTGTCAATCAATCCATTGTCTGCAGTTTATCAGGGTTTGGGTGACAGGGACAGCAGTCTGAAGCAGAGCAATCAGACTTCCCTCACCGTGCCCACCTCCTCCAGCTCATTGGGGGGAGACACAGAGTTGTACTTGGCTAGCTGCGAGATATAATCTCTCCAGTGAGTCCTGGGACTGCCCTGGAAACAATAGCGCTACTCCAAGCCCCCATTCTTGGTGTAATATTTAAGTGTAAACTATTACTGTATTTATTTATTTATTTATTTTCGATTAAATATAAGAAAAAAGATGAAGGGTTTCATTTTTAGACACTTTACCTCACAGGGAGGAATCGAAAACACTGACTCAGATCTGAGTGCAAGAGACAGGGATTTACTATATGGTTGCAGTGGGGCTGACTGAAGGCCGTGGCTGGTATTAGCAGGCTGCGATTTGGCTGATTGTTGAGTAAGTTAAGTGGTGCTGCACTGAGCTGGAATCTTTTTAGGCATGCTGGTGAGTTTGGTATGCGTATCACCAGGCTGAGAGCATCATTGGTGGAAAGCTTTTGGGGGTACAGTCTGATGGCAGAACAGGAGATGACCGAGTGGCAAGGCCAGACACCCACACACACACACCAATTGTCTACAAAATGGGGCCCATAACAGATATGAGTAATGGAAAAAACCCAACACAAGGAGTGAGTCATGGAAGGTACACCCAGTACTGTGACATCAGATATATTTGCAGGGGTGATTTAATGCTCTGGCTGTTTATTTTGCCATGTAATGATTCACAGTTTATTCTGTAATGAGGTGAATTAACCAGTACTGCCTCCCTCTTGAATTTTTTTCGTTGTATGTTTGGACTCAAGTGCTTATATGTAAATGAGCTAAAGTAATATAGTGGTTTAGTCTTTATCTTTTATCACATTACCTACTACTACCACTACTACTACTACTTATAGTAGTAGTAGTAGTACTACTAGTACTACTTACTGCATTTCGTTGCCCTGTACCTGTGCATGTGCAATGACAATAAAGTTGAATTCTATTCTATTCTATTATAATAATAATAATTTTCCTTTAAAAAAACAAAAAAAAACCCTCCTGCGTAATATACAGCTGGTGTAGTCAAAACTCTGACTGCCTCAGACAGTAACGTGTCTTTCTCCTACTTGACAAGGTGAAGAAGAACAGCTCCCCTCCTCTCTCGCTCTACGGTCAGCTGCTTTGGCGTGAGTTCTTTTACACAGCGGCCACCAACAACCCCTGCTTCGACAAGATGGAGAGTAACCCCATCTGCGTTCAGATACCCTGGGACCGCAACCCCGAAGCGCTGGCCAAGTGGGCAGAAGGCCGCACCGGCTTCCCCTGGATTGATGCCATCATGACCCAGCTGAGGCAGGAAGGCTGGATCCACCACCTGGCTAGGCATGCTGTGGCCTGTTTCCTGACAAGAGGAGACCTGTGGATTAGCTGGGAGGAGGGAATGAAGGTAGACAGTGTCCTACTATTGTTCTGATGGGAGTAATGTTAGTATCTGGTTTCTATTTAATTCATACCAAACACCACTTGGGGAGTTTAAAAATAGAATATAAGTTTACTTGCTGGCATCCAAAATTAGTTTTTTGCTTTTAGAAGCTACTGTTTATAGTGAGTAATGGACTACTTAATACATTTATACGTTTTTTTTTCTTCATGAACATTTAACAAACGAAAGCCCTGAAAAGCCCAAATGGTTCTTCACTGAGGAGCTGAAAACAGACTGTATGTACAAGGAGGCTATAGCTTCCTCGTCTAATAATCTAAAATTATGCACAAACGTCTGAGACTTGTATTCTTCTTCTGGTTGCAAATACAAGACTGAACCCTACCCTATGGGGGTATTTTTGAAAGTGATACCATCTACTGAATATCTCAGATGAGTTTGAATATTGGTGCCCTAGACCTGTAGGTCAAGGTCAGAGGTCAAGTTTTCTAAAAATGTGTGTACACAAAAAGATATCAACTAGAAATTTATACCATAAGTGCCAATATTGTTGTGTTAGTAAAAAATACTGGCACCTATTTAATAGTATTTTATTTTATTTACATAATGAGTGCCGCTCCTTTCAAGACACAGTGGCATTTTTAAATTAATAGCCATTATTATTATTCCCAGTAAATATTAAATATTCTGAGCACCTTGTGGCAATAAATAGCTGATCAGCATAATCAGCTGCTTCTTTAGTAAGTCACTAATCCTCAGCATTAACTGTAATGGAACTGTAATGAACTGCAGCCCGTTAGTCTCTGCTCTGCTCTAGCAGCACAGCAACCAGAAAACAGAGCAGGAGACAGATTATCGTCTCCAGCTGCAGTCCAAATGCGGCATGAAATCCTCTCTGTCGGAGCAGCTAATTGACATCAGGGAACTGTATATATTTAATCAGAAATTTACCCACAGTCATTTTTTTTGTCATACTCAAACACTTGACTCATTTGTTGTTAACCGTTTCAGCAGGACCAAATATTGCTTCCCAGTCGATCTGAGATGTTTTTGATTGTGTGTTCAGGTGTTTGAGGAGCTGCTGCTGGATGCAGACTGGAGTGTGAATGCAGGCAGCTGGATGTGGCTCTCCTGCAGCTCTTTCTTCCAGCAGTTCTTCCACTGCTACTGCCCTGTGGGTTTCGGCCGCCGCACAGACCCCAACGGAGATTACATACGGTAGGGTTGCATCTGTCAAAACATCTGTACTTGAAAATTTTTGCAAGAGCAGTAAAAATTTACAATGCAGGAGTAAATCTAAGGCTTTGATCATGTAAAATTAAATCCATAAAAAAACATTTTAGTGAAAATTCTTGTGACACACATTATCTCACTTAGTAAACAGACACAACCAAGCAATAAAATGTGTGCCTACTCAAAAATAAGGTATCAGAGGAGTATGTGTTTGAGAGATTTCCATCTAACATTTGGGTGGTTAATTCCACCATAGCAGTTGACGCTTTTCCTGGAAATTAATTATCCCACCCACATGCCAACTAAACCTCTTCATCTCTCCGCTCAGCCGCTACCTGCCCATTCTGAGGGGATTTCCAGCCAAGTATATTTATGATCCCTGGAACGCTCCAGAGGTTGTGCAGAAGGCAGCCAAATGTATTATTGGAGTACATTATCCAAAGCCTATGGTGCACCATGCAGAGGCCAGCCGTCTCAACATCGAGCGAATGAAACAGATCTACCAGCAGCTCTCCTGTTACAGAGGCCTCGGTAAGGATGCAGATACAGCATTATTAAAATTAAAATGAAGAAAGATCAACTGATGGATCACAAGCAGTGATTTGCAGTTAGATTTTTTCAGAACAAGTCTTCCCTTGTTTTTAATATTTTTCAACACAACTGAAACCGCTACTTTGGTGTCATTTGCAATCCTTTGGTCCATGTCACACACTCTGCTCCATCAGCTTTCCAATAACAGACTGAACCCCACAAATATCTCTGAAGTGGAGGTATTAGGCTTTTCCTTGCTTTCTGTCATGTATACACTTCTACAGTGATGGATGCTCATATTAAAAGCTCAACAAGGCTGGGATGTGTAAATAATCCCAGTAATGCCACATCTTGACATCTCTATGGTGTCACTGAGAGTGGATATCTTTCATAAGTCCCACCCACTTCTGTTCAAAGCTTTTAATTTGGATGGGCAGCACCAAAGCGCAATAAGAACTATTAGACATTGTTAATCATACAAAGCTGCTCTCCTAGACCTAAGATTAAAATTATAAAGCTGGAAATGAAAATACCTGATTCACTTAAAAATAAATAAATAAATGCCTTATTTTGGACTGTAGTCAGTGATTTTAAAATGTCTCAAAAGTAGTAATGAAAAAAACTCAAAGTCAGCATAAATATCTACAAATGAGGTATTTAAACCACATACATTTTCAGTGTTTTAATTTGGTGTTTTTATTATTATTGTTTGTGTATGTTTTGGACTAACTCTGTAACTCTCTGTGTCTTCAGGTCTTTTGGCTACAGTTCCATCTGGCTCTAATGGCAACGGAAATGGAAATGGAAACGCTGAGGCATCCTCAGATTCGATGCGATTCTCTGAGACTTCACGTGATGCTGCAGCTCCATCTAGTAAGTGGCACAGAGACCCACTCCTCCTCTGACACTTCAAACTTGTGGATGTTTCATGACTTCCTGTGTAGCCTCTGGCAGTGAACTCTTTGAAGAAGACCTGTTTGTTCTTTTATTTATTTCTCAGCCTATCAGATGCCAGTTCACTCCCAGGGAGACTGGCAAAGTGGTGTCATGATGTACGTGCAGGGGGATCCGCAAACCAGCGTCGGCATGCACCAACATGGTGGGGACTAACTACCCGTGCACCTTCACTTGATTATCCACTTGATGCTTATCATTTTCCTGTGTGTGCCGCTTTTACTGGTGCTATAACTGGACTGTATCACTGATTATCTCAGTTTCCAGGGTTTTTTTTTTTATTGTAGACTCTACATTTTTATGAGTCTAAACAACAAGACAGTTAGTTTTAGTTGCAGCTGACCATCACCCATCTGTCATTCTAAGAAAAATAATCTGCTCACCCTGCAGGATATTTTCCTTCAATAACAGGCGTGCTGATTAGCTGGGAAGCTTTGGCTCTTTGCTACCCAGAGAAAAGCCATTGAACATGACTGTGCTAAATTTCACACACCATTAAGAAGAGAGCAGTGGTCCCTTTAAGTCTAAATTTAGTAGAAAAGTAAAAGGACTTCCTCCTGACACAACCAGCTGATTTAAACTCCAAACTTTGTTGTTATGAGGTGGCGATGCTTATCACTGCCCCTACACCTTCATAACACGTGGAAGTACATTTGTTTGTGTTGATTTGTTGTCAGGTCTACATGGAGTGGATGGTTTTCTGATCACAGCATTTTAACATATTTTTTAATAAAAACAAAAACAGAGAAACGTGTTTACATTTCTTTAAACAAATTTAACATGATTGTAGCCTTGATCGCTGCATTTCATTTAGATCTTTTAGATCTTTGATAACAGCAAACTGCTCAGGGGCCGTTTTTACAGACTAATTAAAAGTAAGGGATGTCTTTTGAAGAACATTTTAGGCTGTTCAGATTTAGTTCAGTGGTTTAGTTCAGAAAACCACATCCACTGATATGTGATGCACATGTTGTGTAGAATGATATTTCAGTGTTTGCACGGTGGCGCAGTGGTTAGCACTGTTGCCTCGAAGCAGGAAGCTCTTTCCTGTGGAGTCAGTGCATTCTCCCCGTGTGTGCGTGGGTTCTCCCAGGTACTCTGGCTATCTCCCACGGACATGCAGTGAGTGTTGTTAGGTTAACTGGTGATTGTAAATTGCCCTTAGGTTTGAATGTGAGTTGCTGGGATAGAGCCAGTCTATTAGTGGAAGACAATGGATGGATATTTGAACATATAGCAGGTGTTTGCACAATGGTTTTATAGTGTAGTGGTTTGATCTCAGGAGGAGACACAAGTGCCTCTGGGGCATCCAGCATTAAAGAATGCAGCATACCCACCGTGGTGACCCCTGGTAAATAAAGTAAATAAGGGAGCACCTGAAAGCAGCTTTTTTAAAAAAAAAAAAAAGGATTCCAGTTGATTGGACAATATGAAACCGGTCCCCAAGTGGAACGAGTTTTGCGTACTTTATGTGCTTCATGCATTAACTGCATCTTTTCATGCATCTTCTTCAGTGTTTCGCTGCTAATCCTTGAATCTTAATTGAAGTTCCAGGTTACGCTGCCAGTACCAGTATGATGTGTTACACTCAAGGCACGCAGCAGAATCCTGGTCCTGTAATTCAAAAAGGTGCGAGTGAAACATTTCACTGATTGATGATGATTTCTTTTATTAATCTTTCTTAACTGGTTGAAAAACTTGAGTCCCAGTCCTGTGTTTGACCATCACTGCACGCCACCCCTAAAAGAGTGTTTTCATTTTAAGCCATGTTTTTGTATTTAGTCGAAATTTATAGTTTCATGGTTTATTGAAATGTGCTCTTATGTTTTTTTAGGGCCTGAACACCACCCCACCACTCAGACCAGTGGCAAACGACACAGTGAGGACTCTGGGAATAGCAAAAGTTCCAAAGTCCAGAGACAGAGCATCCACTAAAGAGGTCAGTTGCAGTCTCACACATTATTATTATTATATAAAACACATACAAGATGTACTTTAGTGAGCAGCATTCAGAGAGGTGGGTCAGAAATAGGAATTTTATTCCTTGTTTTTAATAATACGATGAAACGTACTGACTGTCAGTCCTTGTTTTCACTGCTTCTGCCAGTAGAAACCATCTGAACAAGGCAGGCATGAGCCAAACCTTTTCAGTGTTTTTATCAGCCGTTCCTGCCTTTATAATCCACAATATCCACACAATGAGATACACAAATTTTAAGTCAGTAATTAATAGCAGTTTACTAACCACTGTTAAGAGGAACTCTGAAGTGATGTAATTGCCAGCCAGAGGTTTAAATGCAGCACCACCTCATGTTGCTTTCATTTCCTTGTAGTCATGTTTCAGCCTCTTTATTTTATGTTTTGCTTTGCTGTGGATTTAACTGAAACAGCTGCTACCATTGTGATTGTGAGTTCAGATGAGAGGAAGATAGTTGAGTGTTTGTTGACATGGCTGATTTTTTTTTTATCAGTGTTTATGTTCTTTAAATGCCGGATTCCCAGTGTTCCGTTCGTTCGTCGATCAAACAGCAGACACACATCTGGACCAGTAACAGTACACCTACTTCACTCAGAGTTCCTGTAATGCAGTAAATATTTGTATGGTCTCAAAGCACCTAATTTCAGCAGATTACCCTCACTCACCTCAGGTCATGTGACAGGAAAAGTTGTAGGTCAGATTCTCAATGTTTTGTTTTCCTTAACATGTAATGTTGGAATGTTTTTCAGTGCGCTGAAAAAGTCAGCACTGAAGGAGTTAAATGTATTTTCAGAAATGTCTGAACATGCCACTTATTGTTCTTTCTTCTGTTGCAGGTGTTTCAATCATATCGAGAACACAGCCAAAACTAAACGGACGCTAAAATAGACTCAAATATTTCTTACAGCACTACAATGCACGAACACACCTTCAGGACGGGCATCCCCACCTGTCACAAAACATGTTTCTCAACTTAATCGGACTGAATATTATTACAGTGTGGGCCAGCCAGTGATGTTACACTGTGCTCCTGTTTGGGTTAATAATGCCGAGACTAAAGTCTTTGTGTATATAATGAATTTGCTAAAAGCAGCTCACATACAACGTGTACATATTTGGATATTGTATGTGTGTTTTCTCTCTTTGTGTAGCCATAGACCCGTTGATATATTTTTGATATGAGAATTCATTGTGGATTGATCGTTCTTTTGGGGAAATTTTCAATAAAAAGAAATGCATTTTTAGACCTTCCATTAAAACATAAATGGTCAGAAATGTCTGCTAATGCACCCGAGTTTTTAAAGTTTTTCCACATTGAGCCCATCGAGTGTAAATATCAGCAAAAATCCTTTCTGTGTTTCAGTACTAGTGGACTCGTTTTATTCCTTCAAACTTCTATATGACACAAACCATCATGTTATTGCCCTCGTCTGTGTTTATTGAGAAAAGGTGAGAGGACTACAGAGCCTGCATATTCCTGGTGTGCCACCCCACCACCCATATACTCTCTAATAAATGTACCACTGGAGAGAAATGCTTCACCTGCTTCTTGTTCCTTCTCAATGTGCTTGTTTAATTAAAACAGCTTCAAATATACAAATAGTTTCAGTCTTTTCTTTGTAACTCAAAAGTCAGAGTTCAATCTTTGAGAAAAATTTGCAGTTTCCAAATGTAATCAGCCCTTTCTAGATTTGTAGGTTTTCATTCAAGTTGATACACATTACAATGGTACCTTCAAAAGCAACGCAATTGGCTGGATGACCTATTGTAGTGTCTAAGAATAATTTTAGAGATCTTAATATATTCCACCGGCTTTAGTGTGATGCCTTTAGTTATCAAACCTGAGGCTCAGTCATTAAACAAGTTAAATAACTATTTGCGGCGAAGCAGAAGATGACAAACAGGCACAACATTTCAGTCTCGACCACGTAGAGCAATTAAAGTAGCATTATTCAGTACAGACACTGGAAAAATCCCCCTGCCACTTCATAGACCTGTACACAAAGCAACCCGGTAATAGAGCTGTTTTACATTATTATATTAAAGTTTTTCAAACCATTTATTATGCAGACTCATCAGTGCATACTTGTTATAAGAGGAGGTTGGGGATCCATAATTGATAAAGAGTATTAAGACATGTTGGCTGCTGTTGGGTTTTGGGGGGGTTTTGTTTGTTTGTTTGGTGTACCCAATAAAGTGGCCAGTGAGTGTACTTTGTCAATGTTCTCACTACAGGTACAGTATTAGATTTATATGTGGCTTTATTTGGTAGCCAGTAAAAGTCTGACCTACTGAACCCGCGGCCCAGACACTGCATAGGGCATAAGTGTAGTCTCACAGCAGGAGAGGTGAATACACTGGACTACCACTTTCTCTACACTCACACTGGTGCATATCAGTGCAACCACTGTGGACTTTGTATTAGTGAGCTGGCAGGTTAAAGACCATCTGATGTTGGCTTCAATGTCCATCTAATGCTGTTTTAATCTTGGAGGTAATTTATCCAAATATCACAAGGTGGACCACATCCTGACCACTCCCCTTACAGCCACAATGAAAATGCTTGATTTTCCAAACAAGCATACAACCTTTTATCCTCACTTCCATGTCCCACCCTCCCTTTCTTTTTCCACTGGTTGTCAAATGGTACCAGCGGTATCTGGTAGGCCTGCATGCCACGGCCTGTGCTTCACTATCAATGAACAATTAAAGAAAAAAAAAAGTCTTCGCCTTCCCTCAAAAGAGCAAAAAAAAAAAAAAAAATCACCAAAATAGTAAAAACACTTTTTAAATAATTTATTTTCTCATGCATAAAATGGTTTTGTTTGGCCAGAGAAAAATGAATGGTCTTCTGTTAAGGCAAAGAATCTGTCACCATACTTAACTACTACACCACCTATCACACATATCCTCCAAAGGAGACACACCTGTGATATCTATTTCAAAATCCTACATCGCCTTGTTCTCAAGTTATTGCATTCACAAGATTTTCAGAAAATTTGACCTCTAACCTTGAGGCCACTGAATAGACTTTATAGATACACCTGTGGTATCGATTTGAAGCTCCTACTTGGCCTCGTTCTTGAGTTATTACATTCACAAACTTGCATCAGCCTTTTACAGCTGAGGATTAAAAACCGTACAGACTCTGTGCTGCAGTTAAAGTCTTCTCTCAGAGAAGAAAAGCAGCTGTTTCACACACACAACAGGCACTTCCCAAACTGGAAACTTTTACAGATAGTGTCATATTTCCTGAACAGTCTTCAGCCTTTTGTGGGATTTTAATTTGCCTGGCTTTTCTTATTTTCCTTGCACAAAGCTGAAGCAGTAAACCACATTTCATAACAAGGTGCGCACCGACACTCAATCCTCAGCAGATTTCAGAGGAGCCACAGGGTTGAAGAGCGGCCTCTGCTGCCTGAGCTGCAGCTTGCCATAACTCGCCTCAAAGTCCTTCTTTGTTCCCACAATAACGGCCAGGCTGCCGGAGCGAATGTCGTATCCGTAGGAGGCTAGTTTCTGGATACGATACAGCACGATCTGCGTGGTGAGCTCGAGTACATTTGGAGATTCCTTCACCTGATCCATCGTCACTCCCGCATCCATCAGCCCCTGAAACCGCCCCAATAAGGTGGGCAAGGAGTAGTACAAGACAGCAGGGCAGTGGATCACTACTTGCTTAAGTTCGTCTTTAGAGCAGCAGAGAGCCGCTTCGATGTAGTCCATCGCCCGTTGCATGTCCTCAGGCTTCAGCTCTGCGATGGAGGCTCTGAGGCTGGAGACCAGGCTGAGGAGCTCCTCCGTGGTGAACCCCTCCTCCCTCAGGAAGCCCAGACTGTCCCTCCAAGCCTCAGCTGGTCGCAGCAGAATGTAAGGGTTCTGGCTGAGAAGCTTCTGCAGCCAGACACGTAGGTTCCTCTCCTCTCCACCCAGGTCGAGGTAGATCTCCCTCAGCGTGTGGATGACCTCCTGGTTGCGCTCCACAGGCTGACTGAAGCTCTGCGGGGCACTGGCCATCAGCTTGCTGATGATCCTCTTGCTAAGGCGAAGGTTCTGGAGGTACAGGATGTTGGCCCGCTGGTTACCGTGGTGAGTAAGTGTAAAAAAGGAGGCTGGG
The DNA here is from genome assembly GCF_000239375.1 of Pundamilia nyererei. Classification (NCBI taxonomy): domain Eukaryota; kingdom Metazoa; phylum Chordata; class Actinopteri; order Cichliformes; family Cichlidae; genus Pundamilia; species Pundamilia nyererei. The sequence continues at coordinate 1,096,253 of NW_005187593.1, forward strand.
AACTTTTCAATGATGTTCATCAACTGACGTTTGCTGGGACAGACAGACAACCAGAGGTCTCGCTGCGTGGCGACGTCCTCTGGGCGACACAGGATAGCCTCAGGGTGAGTTTCCAGGATGTGGGCGATAGCCGTTGTGTCTGCACCCATGTCTCTCAGCAGGTCAGCGGTCTCAGAGACATACGCAGAGCACTCAGACAGAACCCAGCCTCTGAACTTGCGGACCTTTCGAATGTCCACTGAAAGCTCATAAAGGGAGTCCACTGTGCGCTGGTTTTCCACTCTTTTGCTGGGAGAGGTATCAGTGGAGGTGGAGGCTGAAGGAGGTAGGAGCAGCCTCACCCTCTGTGAGCAGGTGTACAGGGTGGCAGAGGTGATGCGAAGCATTGCTAAAGAGTGTAGTGGATCTGTGCAGAACAAATGAGAAAAAGCACAAAAAATTACAATTTTTACACACCGAGATGAAAGATGTGCTCCATGATGCATTACAGAGGATTTGCAGCGTTCGTGTCATGTACCACTTATGACTGCCCGTCACAAGATTCATACTGTCAGCTGCCAGCTGGCAATCAGGTGATTTTCCTCATTCAGTTAACTCACTTGCTCTGAAAATACTGAAAAATAACAGCAACAACTTTCTTGAGCCTATGCTGACTTTTTCATCACAAATATTACATTGAGAATCACCAGACACTGCACAAAAGGATATTATAGTAAAATTTTGTGATATGCTGAGTCGTCGGCTTTATCACATTTAATCAACTGCAGATAACAAAAGTTAAACTATATCCACTCAGTCTGATACTGGTCTGTCATCAGTGTGATATCAGACTGCACTTGAATGCAGTCAAGTTGGCAATAACATGCAGTCTGTTTCTGGACACCGAAACTGAGACATGGTCAAAAATCTGTTGCTGTCCACAATGACAGAAACAGACAGACACATTCAGCAGTTGTTGGTCCTGTGTATCCCTGTATCGCAACAATATCGCCATACAAAATATGCACCTTACCATTAATGATGACTATGAAGACCAGCGTGTCAGGCTACATTTCACTGTGTGTTATACTTGTATAACCATGCATGTGACAAATAAAGAACCTTGAACCTTGAAAATATTTATAGGCTCAACCTGGACACTTTTTGTTATTTTTAATATTCAGAAAACGCCAAAAACAAAACAAATTAAAAAAAAACCACTCAAACAACTCATAACTTCACCACGTGTCTCACCTTGTGACCTTATGGGGACAGAACTGATTTTATATGAAAATAATTACTTAAAAACCACTGAAATACATTGTAACACATTAAAAATCCCAAACAAACAACATTTAATTTAAAACATATAAATCCACCTTTGTGTATTTATGCTGCACGACACTGAAACCATTGCATAAAGTTGCATAAACCCAACAGGGCACGGTGTTGTCCCGACTGCTGCCGCGCACACGTGATGCTGCGTGTTGTGTTATGTATTAAACAGCATGGACTGCAGACGGATCACAGCCTGCCACGACTGCACACGGACACAAAGCGCCGGCAGATCTGAATACAGATGCTACAGAGCCCGTTGGAGCGGCTTTTTACATAAAAGCGAAGAAAAAGACGAGTTAATTTACCCGTTTGTGAGTCTGTAGCCGCAGAACCCCGCTCGTCACACCCACTGCTCTGCTTTCATAACATCACAGCAGCCGTTGGGCGGAGTCACAGGGCTTGGCGCATGGGAGACACGTGACTGCCTGCAGCCTATAGCAAGAGTGGAAATGTACTACAGCTGTTTTTCCTTCTTCTGACTAGTCGTATTTCAAACTCACAATACAGGATAAAACAAAAAAGATAAGCTGAAATTTTTTTTTACAGAAACTAAAACAGAAAACTACGGAAGCTTGTTTGGAGATTAAAAAAAATTGTGTAACTATCAAAACATTTCATATTTTTATCTAATAAATAAAAAATAGTTAAAGTTATTTATTAGTTATTTTATCAAAAATGTGAGTTACGAAGTCAAAAATGTAACAGTGACTCGATTTTTTTTTATATATATCTATCTATATATACATATATATATACACATATATACATACATACATATATACATACATACATATATACATACATACATACATATATACATACATACATACATATATATATACATACATATATATAT
>NW_005187593.1:1098852-1119477 GCF_000239375.1 Pundamilia nyererei
AATGGGAATCTGCAGACCCAGGCTGTACATTCACTGCCATGATAGGTGTGTGTGTGTGTGTACCTTTGTTATACACACGCTTAGATAAAGTGGAGCTGTATATCCTTATAACCTAACTATTAAGGTGGCAAAAAACAAAAAAGTCAGCCATAAGTCTGTAATCATTTTGTTAGGGTTAGGGTGATCTGCACATTTATACCAAGAATATATATGTTCTTCCGTTTTGTTATAATTTCTGAATCTGTTAATCTGATTCCATACAGTATTACCTCAACAGAGGTCTGTGAATCTTACAAGAGGCTCATTTAACTGTACTGCATTATTTTAACCACAAGAGGTCACTGTGAATCCAGGGTAGACAGGTAAAGGTTTAATAATAATAATAATAATAATAATAATGGATTGGATTTATATAGCGCTTTTCAAGGCACCCAAAACGCTTTACCTGCTTCATGCCCATGTGGGTATTCAGTGTTTTGAAAAGAAGGCAACATGACTTAGGTTCTTGAAGACGTTTTACTTCTCATCCAAGAGGGTTCTTTAGTTCTAAAACAGCAGGTGGACAGTCAGAGTCATATTTAAGCTTCAAAATGTAGAGTTGGATGTTTCAAGACCGGTCTTGGTCTCGAGACCACTTTTACGTGGTCTTGGTCTTGTCTTGGTCTCGCTGTCTCGGTCTCGCTGTCTCAGATCGACATAGTAGCTGTGTCCCAAAACGTCAGCTGCATCCTTCGGAGGCTGCATTTGAAGGCCGATTACGTCACAGCCAGGCGAAGAAGGCTGTCCTTAGATTAGAACTGGACTGTCACCAGCCTCAGGCTCTTCACCTTTTTAAAGACAAAGCAGTCATTTAGATAAAATATTAGATATTGTTTACCTGTAAATGCACAAAGACAATTTAGAAATGTAATTATTGTCAAGAGTGAACAAGCACCGATAGTGTAATCTACAGCTGTGGCCAAACCTTTAGAGAATGAGAAGTGTTGTTTGCTTATTTACAAAGTTTGCTGTTTCAGTGATAGTTGTATATCATATTATATCACTTCAAACAGGTGATCCAGTAATGCTGCACTAATGAATTAGACAAACATGTCCTTTGCAAAAATATTTTCACTCTCTGTTTCCGGAGGTGCCCGCCCTTTGCAAAAGTGCCCAGCTTCTGTCCTCACAAAGACAGAAGCACATGAATACACCCACAAAAGAGCACGCACACTCTCGCAGGCACGGCCTCACTCTGCCATTGTACCTGATGCGGTTCTAGTAGATGTTATCCATGATGAAGCTGCTTATCTGTCGGTAGTGTTGGCCTTTGATGGTGCCGTGTCGAGGAGCCTGGATGACGCTGAAGACGATGGACTCCGCCTGGAGGAAGGTGGTGTAATAGAAGGGAAAATGCAGGGAAAGGAAGGACGGCTCAATGATATCGCCTGCAATGTCTCCCTAGGATGAAGCTACATAAAAATTCAGGAATCCGCTTCCAAATATGTATAGTGGCGAACCTTAATATCACTTTTGGGTGTTATTCTCTAAAACTCTACAATAAGGCAGTAGAAAATAAATCTTCAAGTTTTTACTGAGAAATACAGATTTATTGGATTAACAGTGTTGGATTATCCCTTAAACCAGCTGGTTAGTTTAGCCAGCTTAGGTAATGATCTCAAAATAAACATTCAGAGGTCCAGCTCTTCTCTAAAGTGGTAACTGTAGTGCTTTGGGATGATTCCACACATGATGCCAATTAGTTCACAAATCATACCAAGCTTCAAAGATATGACCTGTTTATATTGTGCAGCTCATAAAGAGAATCAGATGCTTAAAGAAGGAAAAAGGCAAACAAGCTCATTTAAATGACTTCATACATATTATTATCTTTACAATATACTGTACTATGCTTTCTTTATCCCAAATGTTGGTATATTTACATATTATGTAAGCAAAACATAAATAGAATGAAGGGATAAACAAGACAAACAAAGTAGAACTGCTTCCTTAAAAGTGACCTTTTCCTTCCTATTTCCCTGTTTCCTGTGTATTATTGTAGAGTTTGAGGCAACTTTCTTTAAAGATATAATAAGCTTTGGAATCAAGAAGAACAGGTGTGCAATGGAAACCTGAGATGAGAGGAAAAATGTGACATGACACTGATGATAATTTGGATTTAAAAAAAATTACATTTAGAATCCCTATATATCAGTATTGTTAAATAAATATTACTAAAACAATCAAAGGAAGTAGAATTGTATTTATAGTTTTAAGGATACAAGACATTTTAGGAAAATTTGACCTTATTTGACCTTGAAGAAGAGGTCATAGGTCCAGAGTAACGTGATATTTAGAATGCCCATAATTCAGTCCCTGTATGTCTGCATGTTGTCAGTACAACAAATGGCAGTAAGGAACACAATTTCAAATTGCTCCGTATAACATTAGTTTCAGTTTTTATAGCTTTAAATAATACAGCTTTTCTCCAATTTTTGAACAATAAATCACTTATTTGACCTTGAAGGCCTTGGTGGATGTATGCCAAATTTTAATGGATTGTTAACACCAGCCCTTCTGCATCCATACAAAGAATTCACTCAAAACCTTTCCAGCTGTCATGTTTACAGACAGAAAGACATACACCCAAAACCATAACCTCTTTGGCAGAGCAATGAATTTCTAAGAGGAGTAAAAGAAAACAGCAAGCAGAGGGAATGTTAAAGCGGCTCAGTAAAGAGCGACAGTGCAGGGTAGATATAAATGATTCACATGAGAAAGCAGATGATACTCTGCTAGACAGATGTGTTATTTACGCTCTGGAATCTTTCCATTTATTTACTTTTACATCTAAAAAAAGTTCCTTCAAACACTTCTCTCGTTGTTCTGTAGAGATGTAAGCCGGTTAGATTAAGAGTAAATATACTGGAAGTTTACTCTGTTTCAAGCTGCTAACCAGCAGAGGGTGTGGCTATTTACTTATTTATAGCCCACATCCTTTGCTGCCTCCCTTTGCTGATAGACACAGTTGTCCCTTGCCACCAGCAAACCACCAGTGCCTTGATTACACTGGAACCACCTGCTGTCCTCATGTCGCTCTCAGGCATGCTCAGTGCTCTCTTGGATTAGACAGTTGTGGAACCTTCTCACGGGCATTAAGATTTGTGTTGTGGACCTCTCAGGCCACACATAGCCCATCTTCACTTAGCTGGAGCTCTAGATGATTTATAACAAGACTGAAATTTAATCCCATGGAGATAATAATGTGTTGTCTGCCACATAGACGTATAGTAGAATAGCATCAGAAGCTTTATTCTAAGCAGGCCCAAGTTAATTGGGAATCTCAGGCACCACAGAGCACCTGTCTCTTCCTGTCAGTGACCTAATCCTCTAAAAACTGTGTCTGCCCTTTTCCTACTGATAACTCAAGACTTGGGAACATAAATTCGTGATAGCCATATATAAATGTTGTCGTGCGGGAGCAATTACGCTTTAATCCACTCTGCGCTGATGGCAGAGAGCCTTTAATAGCAAGAATGTTTTAATTACATTCCAGAGGAGACAAGGCAGGGCTGAAAAGCTCATCTTACACCACATTGTTCTTAGTAAAGGCTGTTTGTTGGGTCTGTCTTTCTGCAGAAGTTCTTTATTTTTTTCAACACAAATATAAAAGCTCAAGCTTATAAAATAACAGATCAAGCTTCAATCTCTGGAGATGAAAAATTAAGTAAACACAGAAGTGGCAAAAAGACTGCAATTCCTCGAATGGCCACTTGAGGCTGTCTTCAATCAAATCCCTTAGGCTACGTTCACACTGCAGGTCTTAATGCTCAGTTCCGATTTTTTGATCAAATCCGATTTTTTTGTCTGCTTGTTCACACTACAAATAAAATGTGACAGCAAACGGGCTCTAGTGTGAACCCTCAAAGCGGCCCGCATGCGCAAAAGAAGCTCCGTTCAGACCCAGAGCAAACAGTATTGTTTGACTGATGGCCCTTAATATTAAGAGTTGGGTCGGATTTGAAAATGTCAGATTTGTGCTGTTCAAACTGTCGTAACATGATCGGATTTGGATCGCATAGGGTCAAAAAAGTCGGATTTGATGCGCTTTCGCCTGCAGTGTGAACGTAGCCATAAACTCCCATATGAAACTGAAATGAAAACTTACATTATAACACTATTTAAAGTTTAGTACGATTAGTTGTTTTGACCTGTGTGGTATGAGTATGAATGAAGTATGAATGTCATGGTAATTTGGGGCTTATAATTATGACTTTAAACAGTTGTTTTTAATCAACTGATCATTCCAGTGTGGAATGATCACGACACATGCAACTGGTTGGGGGTGAGTGGATGAAGGCAGGACAAAGACATGTTCTGGAAAACGTACATTACTCAAAAGGGATAGAATAATTCAACCCGGTTTTCCATCAGGACAATGATCCCAACATAACGACTATTAAAGCCCCACCTTCAACCATATTGAAAATTTGTGGGATATAGTTAAAAGGCAGGGCTTTGCGAGGAAACTACCAATTCTGCCAAGAAGCGTGGTCAGATATCCACCAGAATTAATGCAGAAGCTTGTTAATCTGGTCGAGATGCAACTTACTAAGCGGCACATCAACAAAGTATTGGTTGGGGTGCATGCATATATATTTTTGAGCCTGTGTAAATGAGCAGAAATCTAAAATAAATACAAATTTATATCTGCTGTACATTCACTCAAAGAAAGTATTTCAACCTCAAATTACACTGATATTCATGCTATGGTGAGTAGACGTAAACAATAACTCTATGACATGAAGGTGATCTGTCTCTCCAAACTCTTAAACTAAAGACTCCTAAAATCAAGCAAATTATCTAATAGCTAGACTTTGAAATTATATTGAAAATCCTTTCAAAATGTTTTATTGTTCCCTCATGTCTTAAAGATGTTTCTTTTGTAATGTACGCTACTATATGTAGTTAGGAGCCTGCTCTTCTTCTTATATGTTCCTTTTGTAGGTATGTTTGCATGCTTCACGAGTACTCACTTGCTCTTGTTATTATTTTTCCCTGGTTTCTCTATATAAGCAGCACACTGGAGCACTTTGTAAGAGAAATTCCTATAGTGACTTAAGCACTACGTGGTTTCAAACTCCAGTGATGCATGAGTAAGTTCCCTGAATTGTGTACACTGTGAAATATCTAAAGCTAGTGGGATGGGTCATATTTGCAGAGACTCTTGGTACATTATTCTGTCATCATCTTTTATTTGCTTCCACATTTCTTTCTTTAATCTGTGCCAGTGGCTCAGTAGTTCTTTACATATGTGCCTTTGGCTTTGTGAGACTGGAAAGCACAAGTGTGTCTGTGTATGCATCTGCTGTGTATCCGAAATAGTCCCTCATCTTGTCCTTACAAAGGAATGAGGAGCTGTGCAGGGTCAGAGAAGGCAGTAGGGGGGTCTGCAGGGGATAAATGGGTGGGTGTGTGGCTGTGAGGACTTGGTGAAGGAGAAAATAGATTATTCCATCTGTCTCAGAATCTGCCCTGCTGCTGACCCACACCCAGGAGACGGTGGTCACATGGTAACCAAACCTTTAAAAACTCCCAACATGCTCACCCAGGACTCCAACTATCTCCAGACACCAGCTGGTCTTGGTGCTCACACTGCTTTCTCTGAGACACCATCATGTCAGACACAGAGGAATTTGTGGAGGAATACGAGGAGGAGGTGGAAGAAGAGGTCGAGGAGGAAGAGGATGACAACGAACAGAGGCAAGCGGAGCATGAAGGAGAGACCAGACCTCGACCTAAAGCAACTTATGTGCCTAATATGGCTCCTCCAAAGATCCCAGATGGAGAAAAGGTGGATTTTGATGACCTGCATCGCAAGAGGCTGGAGAAAGATTACAATGACCTCCAGACACTGATTGAGCTGCATTTCACCAGCCGTCAGAAAGAGGAAGAAGAACTGATGGCGCTACGTAACCGCATTGAACGCCGCCGCGCTGACAGGGCCGAACAACAGCGTGTTCGTGCAGAGCAGGAGCGTGAGCGCCAGACGCGGGTTGCCGAGGAAAAAGCAAGGCGCGAAGAGGAGGCAGCCAAACTGCGGGCTGAGGAGGAAGCCAAGAAAAAGATGGCTTTCTCCAACAAGTCATTCGGTGGCTACCTGCAGAAGGTGGACCAGAAGAAGGGCAAGAAGCTAACAGCTCGTGAGGAGAAGAAGAAGGCCCTGATGGAGCGCAGGAAGCCGCTCAACATCGACCACCTGAGCCAGGAGAAGTTGGTGGAGAAGGCACAGGAGCTCTGGCAGTGGCTCCACCAGCTGCACGCCGAGAAGTTTGAGCTGGCAGAAAAGCTCAAGAGGCAGAAGTACGACATCCACGTGCTACGAAATCGTGTCAACGACCATCAGAGGTGGTCGAAAACATCGAAGACCTCCCGTGGGGCCAAGGGCAAGTCTGGCGCTTGGAAGTAAGCACCTTGTGGAAGCGCACCACATTCCTGCTGGACTATTTGGTCACCAAATTGTATGATAAAAGCTATCCAAGCAGCTGTGCGTAGATTGAGTTGGACTGCAATGATTCAAGCAAAATAAAGTCAAGGTTGAATGATATCTGTGAATGTTCTATTGAGATTGAAGAAGTTAATTTGTCTGATTTAACTCAATATGAATGCGTGGTGGTTTTATTTTACGACGCCACAAGAGGATGTCTCGTGTTTCATTTTTCACAAGTGAAGCTGTAAAAAGTCATCGAATAGTGTTGAATCTTCCCCTCAGAAAACTATACCTTTTATTATAAGAAAAGAAAGTTTTTCTTGTCACAATACAAGAAAAATGGGCAAAAGTGGCACTGGTTAGGTGGTGGATGATAGCTGTAAAGTCAAACAGGTGCTGCACAGCTGAGTTTTATGTAGCTAATTTAATCTCTGAAGCTCCTGCAGCACTTAGAGCAAAAAGGCCACTAAATGTTGACTGATAGCAGTTTTAGGTTTGATGATCTTAAAAAGTACAGAAAATTGTTTTAATGTACAAGTAACAAATTCTTCTTTATGATCATGGGTGTAAATCACAGTGTCAGTTATTTAAAGCGTGCTCCTGTATCAGCTGAAATCACATAATGAAGTAATATAAAATAAGTGTATTTGTACAAATCCACATGGAATAATGATTGGCTGTTAGACTATTTTTTTCTGTTTCCTAAACACGTCTTTATTTAATGATTCAAGTCAAAATGACAGGTCACAAGAAAAAGATAGCATAGGATTTTACTCATATAATTCCCATCAAATATGTGACTTTATCAGGTTGTATCATTGAGACTGATTACAGTTTAAAAGTAGACAAGCAAGAAAACTGATGATCCACCGGAGAAGGAAACCAAAAGGGAACAACAAAAGGAAGAAAAAAAGAACCCCTAAAAAAAAAAAAGACAAACAAAAGAGCAGCGGAAGCACAAACAGCTGACCTGACTATATGTTCATCACACAGACAAGTGCAAAGCAGGGAAAGGAACAAAACCAAAATATGAGACATGAGAAAGCCAACCTTCAAACCTTCAAAATACAACAGGAAGTAACCAGGAAAGAAATAACCAAGAAAGAAGACGATGCAGCGCACAGGCGCATCATATCTAACTTTTCAAATGTTCCAGTAGAATACAAGCAAAGAGCTTTCTTTTAGCTCATTCCAATAAAATGCTCAGTGCTAAAAAGTTCAATGACTTAACCTTGTAAGTTGTGTATTTAAAGGTGCAGTCGGTCATTTTTTTTTGAGAAAATAAAAATAATCATGTTTTTGTCTTCAGTTTTCTCCATTATCCAACCAGATTCTTAAATAAAACGTTTTCTTTTTTTGACCATGAAGGGTTTCATTGGATTAAAGCAAGCTTCTTTTGACAAGAGACACTCAGAATTCATTTAAGTTTGTTTTTTTTAATAATAGCATAGAAAGCCCTGCATGGTCAAGGTCCTGCACATATACCAGAGCTAGTGAGACCTTGTAACAGCAGAGGGCCTCCAAGATAAACTGAATAGAGTGTTTAATAAACTACTCCATGCTCTTATTTTAAATTCAGAGGCAACAACTTTTGAGGTTGTGGCTTTTGAACTTTGGAGCAGCCTTCCTGAACCCGTTAGGTCGGCTGGATCGGTGGCTTATTTACTTTTCCTTAATCTTTCACCCATTTTGGGGGCTATAACACACATCTAAGGTGTTTATGAAAGAATGCATGAAGGAATGAGTGTAAGACCTTTTATTTGAATCTGTGTTTGAATGCTGGGACGTGTACACTTCCTTTCAATTTCTGTTACAAAAAGTGCTGTACAAATCCAGATTTAGTAGCATACGTTATTTTGTATTGACTAGAAGATTGATGCCCACGGTCATCCCGTTTCTCTTTAATTATTATCTGTCACATTGTGGCGATCTCTTTGCAACATTATAGTCCAGTTTGTGTCCACTGCAGTCCCGCTCCACGTTAAATGACTGTCAGAGCTTTTAGCAGTGACATGGTAATTCCACTAGATGGCACTAGAAAACCAGTTTGAAGCATTTAAGCGTTAAGGTAATGTGAAAAACACACCCAGGAGACATTACATAACAAAATGTTCACATCTGCACCATAAAGGGTTATAATAATTACCTGGTTGCATTCAGGTTTATTGAAGACATCTTAGAGAAGCATAAAATGTTCAGATCATATACCTCACACAACTGGACGATGTAGTCTGTGGAATTATTGCACATAATTGGCAATAATTATGGTACGATGGCTCCATTTTATGTAGCTATGCAGGTATAGGGTTTGCAATTACGATACATGATCCTGATTAAATTCACAAACGTTAAAGGTTTCGAGCTTTTATTGTTTGCACTTATTCCTTCGGTGTAGTTTAAAGGAAGTGAGGTAAAGTGAAATGCAGATAAATGATAGCAGATGATTTGTAGATTCAGACTTTTTTCTGTATCTATTTGCTTCTGTGTAAACCAGCTTTCTGATTGTCCAGCATGGAAAACATCCTCTTTACCAACAGTTAACTGCAGTGCAACATAAATTATCATTAGACCAAGCTGTGGGGAAATTTCTCACCCCCTGTGGCTTTTGATTGTCATTCAGGCTTAGATCGCCTTACTGCTGTTTTGCTGTCATGGCGCTGACAAGCCATTAAAGCTTTCCAGACACGGCGGTATACCCACAGGTTACCATAGACACGGGGAGGACCTGTCTGCACAATCAGGTCTCTATACCCCCCCTCCAGCCTCACTATGCCTACTCTTTCATACACACCAGCTAAAGGTATGGTGCGTATATTGATGATGTTGTGACAAATGCCTGACCTGACAGCATCGGGAAGCACCAGAGCACCAATCAAACACCTGTGTCTCACCAGGGAACAAGAAGTTCCCAGAAGTTCTGCTGCTGAAGTTGGTAACAAGTCGTTTCCTGATGGCGGCAGCTTTGTAGTCCTGAGTTCCCTTTAGATTTGAAGGAAAGCTTGCAAGGAAGGAGTTGAAACATGTCTACTCATATCAAAAAGGCTGTGTGTGTGTGTGTTCACAGCAACTGCAAGGTCATCAGGGGGGGGGGGGCTGTTCTGTGCTCATTAGTACCTTTTTAGAAAAGAGGAGAATGCAAGTGCTGCATGATTGGCAGCTCCTGGGCCACATATTCTATTCTGACCAGAATCCTATTATGTGGTCAGAATAGAATATATGGTGTAGGTTTGTTTTATTTGGGGCTATTTTGTTTTGCATGTCATGGTCTGAGGAAATAAGACATCAAAGCTTTCTTACTTGTCAAAAATCACTGACAGATGAAAGACATTTTTAGCAAGCAAATTGCTCAAGATGACGGTTTAAGAGCCCTGTCATCAGACGTGATATTTTTTTTGGTTTGATGTGACACTATTTAGTAATGCTTTGAATACTCCTCATTGATGTTTTTCTGTTCATCCATAAGTATTATTATTTTTGTTTTCCTGGCAGCTATAAAACAGAAAATGGAAAGACATGTAGTATGATGTATGTGTAGCTGAATGATACCAGATAGCCAATATTGGCAATCATGGCTGTATTTGAATTAACTGCCTGGAAATCCAAAAATCCAATATTATCTGGGCTCCGGTAGCATACAGTATATTCTTGTACCTCTATGTGGTTATAATGCGCACTTTACACACTAACTGGAGTCTGACCAACAAAAGCAATATTTTGCAGCATTTACCTGATTTAGCCATTTCAGAAGTTTAGGCATTTTATTAGCTCACTTTATTAGCTGGAGGTTTCATTCTGATCTGAGCACAGTACACAAGAATCGCTTTTACCTGCAGCACTGATCACTCAATTTAAACTATTTAGTAGCATAAAGATTCTCTGTTGGAAAATTTAGATTGTTTTTTTAATACAAAATATTACTGTATTACTAAAATATTACTAAATAGTACGCATGTTGCATACTATTTGTGTCCCATTAGATCAGGGATGTCAAACATAAGGCCTGGGGGCCAGAATCAGACACCAATCTGGCCCACTGGATAGTTTTGGAAGATGTGAAGGAGGACACACGTTTTGGACTTTTAATGCAATGACCTCTTTAAGAGCTCCTCTACAACCATTCATACTACAACAAGGTAATTAAGTTATAGATTACAATTAAATGATAGACAAGCTGATTCTTCATTATCTACTCTAGAAATTGTATTTCTTTTACAACTGGGCCACAATTAAAACAAACAAGAAAAAAGGACATTTTCTGTGACTTAACAAAAACTTCCTGTTTTGTAATGACAGGACACTTTGTGCTGACAGATTTCATTCAGTTAGTACAGCAGCAGAAAAAACTGAGATGTGCTGTTGCGCTTCTTTTTCTTATATTGCAATATCTAAGGGATTAAAAACTGAGCAAATACTTACTTCTATACTGTTAAGCAGCAACATGTTGGCATCAGTGATTACTCGGGTTTTTGTGAAGATTTCTGTACTTACACTATGTGTGGAAATGACCCAGTTTCTTATCGGACATTGTTTCTTTCAACAAATACACAATTCTTTTAAATCAATTGCTTAGATCATGAAAGTACCGCATAAAAAGTAAAGTGACAAAACATTCACGCACCCAGTCATCAGTATTTACAAGTCTGTTACTCGTCAAGCTAATATTTCAGTGTGTTTCTGAGTTTATTGGTCTAGTTTATTAGAAAAGATAAAGAAAAGCTTGTTACTATAGTATATAGTATAGTTTTTTCTTTACTTTATTTACACATTAAAGAATATTCTTTTCATCTTTTTAACAAAGGACATTAGTAGACATTGCCTTTCAGATGAATTAGTTAATTTTTCTTTATAATAGTGACATAAAAATATATTAATGGGAATACTTTCTTAAATGCAGTCATAATGTCTTTGTGCTTCTGCATTTAGCCCAGCAGTGTCTGCAGTAATGCTGCCATAAAGCCTGTGTAATGTAGTGGCTCGTCATTACTGTAACTTGTTAATGAGTATTAAATTATGCCTCTTGGTAAACACCACAAAAGATAAAAAGACAATTTTAGAGTCTTTCATGCAATAAAAGTCATCTGTTTTTACTGTGTTTTGAAAGTTTCTGTTACTTTTGACGTGTATCTTGTTACATGCAGTGAGAAGAAAGAGGAACGTTGGTTTATGATATGGTAGAAAGGGTAAAAATACAATATTAATGTATTATATTTAATCTTTTTTATTTATTAATTTTCTCCTAGCATTTTTGTTTTCCTTAATTAAAAATACCTTCACCTTTTATTTACATCTTTAACGTTTTTATGGAAAACAGATATGGGTGACACTGCACGAGGCTATACGTAAACACCACCAGAAACAGCACTTCCACAGTTTGTAGATCCTCGGTTGTTCTCCTCATGTGTTAGTCCTTCCCACTTGAGGCGAGAGAAGGCGAGGTAATGGGTATTTAATGAAATGAGACGTCCTCGCTTTGTAGCCTAATTTTAAGTGATGTCAATTAAATGTGACGCGTGTTACAGCTGGATCATAAATTGTTTTCTTATAGCCTTCTGCTGCTCTGAGATGTTTATGATCTTAGATGTAACAGCGTTCTTGACTTCTTTATATTTAGGGGCATTTTTCATTATATTCATAATGTGGCAAAATGTGACAAACGTGTGAATAAAGACCCATGTACAGTCAAGTGTGCCACACTTCTTTTACATGCGGTAGGTAAAACACCCTCAGAGAAACTACACCTGTCCATCCATGGTCATCTCTCCTCTCCTCTGTTGATACATCCTTCAGCATGTCATATTGGGACTGAATTCCAGGTCACAGGCAGAAGGACAGAGGAAGCAAGGAGGTGCAATTTAGAGAGTTTATTGACCAATTATTGTGACACACAGGGTTTTTGGTTATGCCCTGTAGCCAGTGATAATGACTGATTTGAAACCACATGCTCACATGTCTTATTGATGCCTCATTGGTGTGTATGTATGTGGGTGAATATGACTAGTTCTTTTCTATTTTTTCTGCTCTTTCTTATTTAAGATGTTGGGTGTAATAGGACCCCGATGCAGGCCACAAACCAAACTACAGCATCTTTTTGCATTATCTACATTTGCTCAAGAAGTCTAGAGTTAATGTACCAGTGTATGTATAATTTTAGTATTCAAACACATAAAACAGATGCAAATAGAGAATAGCTATTGTGGTGGAGGTGTGGTCCCTGGCGTAGCTGCAGGGGAGGGGTGGAGCGGTGAGCTCAGGGGGGTGGTACCGATAGGCAGGTGAGCCACAGGTGGTGGCGATTGTGTCATGAGTGCTTTCCTTCTGTGTGTCTATATAGTGACGGCAGAGTCGAGCAGGAGGCGGGCTGGACCGGGACGAGCTGTCACGGCGCATTGTTATTATAAATAAAACGTGATTGTGAGCAAAAACGGTGTGTGTGTGTGTGTGTGTGTGTGTGTGTGTGTGTGTGTGTGTGTGTGTGTGTCGCATACGTCACAGCTATGTTTCACAAGCTGAAGCCAAAGGGGAAAAAACATTTGTCTTTATTGTGTTTCTTGAGGACTTGATGTTTGAACCATTTCTTCCTACTTAGCAAGGCCACTGTTTGTGCTTTAGTATCAGTGTTAAGATGAATGTCAAAGTCAAACAACCACATGAATACTAGTACCCACGGCTTCCCAGGAGAGCATGGTTTTATAACAAGATAATGTTATGCTCTCTGGCGATCAACTGTTACAGCTGACTGCTGTAAAATGTACTGTATGTACCAGTAAAGGAAAAACTACTTTGTTCTGTACAGTGAGTACTTGCAGATGTAGTGAACTTCTTAGCAAAGAGTTGCTTGTCTTATATATGTCAGCTAAGGGGAAACACTGCTATTTAGAATAGAATAGAATAGAATAGAATAGAATAGAATAGAATTCAACTTTATTGTCATTGCACATGCACAGGTACAGGGCAACGAAATGCAGTTTGCATCCATCCAGAAGTGCTTTAGTGATATAGATATATTACAATATATATTAGCAATAATATAGATATGTGAGTATATTACAGAAATGGGTCTATTATGGTATGTTATAATGTACGCGGTATGAAGTATGTTGTGAATATTCTATAACTATAAGTATGTACAGGCTGTAGTGAGTACAAGCTATGTACAGGATATGAACGGGATCTAAATATGAAAAACTATACAGAATATGAAATAAATAACTTTACAGAAATCTGAGATATACAGTTATACAGAAATGGGAACTATGCAAGTTGTAAACAGTTGTAGGGTTAAAAATTATCGAATGTACAGAATGATTATTTACACAGAGCTATACAGTAGTACACTCATCGGACACTTTCTTAGATACACCTCACTAGTTTCATGCATGAACCCATTTTCCCCTCAGAAATGCCACAAATGATTCTTCGTGGCACAGATTCAACTAAGTGCTGGAAACATTCTCATAGATTTCAGTTCATACTGGCATGATACCGTCACACAATTGCTGCAGATTTGTGTGTAGCCAACAAATGTGGGATATTCCACTACATCTCAAATGGACTAAGAACTGATGACTGTGGAGTCCATCTTGGTATGCGATGTGTTATCCTGGTGGATAACACACATCTTCAGAAGATGGGTACAATGTGGTCATGAAGGGATGGACCTGGGTTTTTGAAGCTATTTAATAGAAAAAAGGATTATGTCTTCTAACAAATGTATGCATTCGAATACACTTATACTTAATCATTGAAATACATAGGAGCAGGTTTGCAGTTTGTGTTAAGCTGCCATGTTCCCCCACCACCATATTTGAATACAGTAGCAGAGAAGGACATCATCCTTCTGACTAATCGCGTTTTACATATGTGGCTAGAGATCAGTCACATATGTAAAAGACCAAAGGTGGAGGAAAAGAAAAGCCAAAGGCATTCACGCTTCATGGAAGGACATTTAAATTTGTCTCTGCACCTTCAGACCTATGTATAAGGGCTCCCTTCACCAAAGAAACAAAAACACAAATCAAAGAGACAATGCTACTGGCATCTGGATAAAATGTTATCCCCTTCTTCCTCACCTCAAGTCTCATCTTCGGAACTAACCTCAGTGCGCTAAAACAGGAAAACTTGCATAAACATGCTTATTTAGTCCCAACATTGTTGCAAATACTAATTGTCAGGAAATTAGACATGCAAGTTTTCCATCTCATGACAGCAAACAGTGAGCTGGCACAAAACAACAGCTGGTTATAAGCTTACATTCACCTTGTAAGAATGAAACAAAGTTAAATCCACTTCAAAGCCAGTTTCATTAACACAGGCTAACAGCAGCTAACACAGGCTAACAGCTGTTAACACTCGCCAACAGTGGCAAGAAGAGCAGTCTTACTGACAGAAAAGTCTAGCATATCCTCAACAACTCACGGTAGCATCACCATCATCAGACAGAAGTGAGCTACTCTGACTCATTCACCAGCGTCGCATTCCTTTCACAAAATTTAACAGACTCTTCAAGACACAGTTAATAATGGTGGATGCTTCTTGCTCGGCATTGACAGCTGAGGTAAAGAGTGAACTGACAGAATTCCAGAGGGAAAAACTCTGGGGTAGATCTGGACCCGGTCCAGACAGTTGTAGAAACATGTCGGCTAGCTGTGGCCATTATGAGTTTTTTATGAGTCATTATAAAAAACGATTTCATG
Source organism: Pundamilia nyererei (assembly GCF_000239375.1). NCBI lineage: Eukaryota > Metazoa > Chordata > Actinopteri > Cichliformes > Cichlidae > Pundamilia > Pundamilia nyererei. The sequence goes on from NW_005187593.1 coordinate 1,114,015, forward strand.
ATTTCTCTTAGCTGGCTAAAACATGTTTGTCCTACAGTGTCCACTGTAACTAGGATTATGAGTTAGAAAGCAGAACTCAGTTGACTGCAGTCTCCAATCTATTGACATATAGTGGTTGAAAGTTTTACACAGTATAATTTTAAATCACATTTCTTTCCTATTTTGATGCTCAATTTAAACTTCAACACGTCATCTTCATTGTGTGTATATACTTAAACTGAACTGCTTATGTGTGGTTGGGTGATTAGATACTTGCATCAACAAGCAGTTGAACTGATGTACCCAATAAAGTGGACTTTTTATGCCCACCTAATGCAAGTCCAACATGGTTTCTTTATTACATTCATTGTTTTATTGTATATTTCTTTTTGATTTCAAATGCAGCACTACGTTTAATAGTGTATTTGTATAGTTTGATACTATTACTTTAACTTCTGAATAGTTCTATCCACTGGGTCGACTTAAATTAGCCCCTTAATCACCTCAGTTTTCTGGTTGATTTAGTGGTTGGCCTATTATTAATTAGGCAGAGAATTGCATACTTATCTCACCTACACCTCACAAAATCATGGGCAGTTTCACATGCTAGGCATACTTAAAGAAAACAGTGCAGGTCATAAAGGTTGATGTTGGTTTTTTCTGTTACATTTTTGGTAAAACACTTCAGTATTCTGTTATAAGCACACACACACACACACACACACACACACACACACACACACACACACACACACACACACACACACACACACACAGAGTACCAGAGGGGGACTGGCTGCTCAAGTTCCAGGTCCCCGGATGCCTTTAGCCTGTGGATAAATTAGCCTGCCCTGGAGACAGTGCGGTTTGGGCTTATCTCCAGCCTCCTCCAAATTGAGGTGGGAGTTAGTAGCAGCCAGAGGTATAAAGGAGATTTAGCCTATCCGACAGGGCATTAATCTCCGTACCTCCTCAGCATCCTACAAGTTTTCGAGCGGCTGTATCCCTCTGGCCAAGTAAAGATTTGATGTCACCATGCATCCTATCAGCACTTCATTGCACAGTGAGTTCATAAGTATATGGCTTTAGGGTCTGTCTCTGGTAGAGCTTTTAAGGGAATAATAAGAGTGGAGCCTTAATTGCTCAGAGAGAGAGGCTCAGCTATCATGTAACTGTTTGTGTTCTGATCACTGCTGATATCCAATTAAACATATTTTTCTATTTTATGACAATTTCTGTGACTGCATGTCTCTGAAGAGCACTGATGATGTTCTCAGTAATTACAGGTTGTTTAGTTGTTTAGAAATGTGTTGGCTCTCAAGAATTCTAATGAAAGAGCCCTTTTGGAGTTGATTAACATAAACGGCTGTTTTACTCAATAACTATTACACTCACAGGCTAAAAGCTATGCTGTAAATAAACACCTTCAGAATATAAGCCAATAATGAGAGGGTTTCATCACCTAAAACTGACTTTACTGTTAACAACCCATGTAGCACTTACATGTTTTCATACCTTGTTTGTAGAGTGTTGTTCCCAGATGTGTTCCGCTGTCAGTCACCTGTAAATGTATATATATATATATATATATATTCTGTTCTCACTGTTTGCTTTTATAAGACTGTCCATATCCTTTGAGATTTGTGCTTTTGTTCTTCCTCTTTTTTCCTCTGTTGTAGTCCTTTCTTGTTTTTACTACTGCCTTTAGTTTAACTGAAGGTTTTATTAAATATACCTTCTGCTGTGTCTGTACCTATTTGCAGTAGATCTAGGCTGCTGGGAGCTTCCCATGATGCACTGAGTGTCTCTTTTTCACTCACTGTGTGTTTACACACCTCTTTGCATTCACTTATTGGGTTTTTTTAATCTCTGACTCTTTTCAACATGGCTGCCAGGGTGCAGCCACAGAGTCTGGCAGGCCCTGTGTGTTTGCCAAAGAGAAATATCAAAAACCCTTGGTTTTTACCATGTTTGTTTGGTCTTTTCTTATCTTTCTACCTCCTCTTGAGCTTAACATGTCCACTGAAAATAGTTAGTAATTAACACAGTTTGTCTTTCTCCTGAAGACTGAGCCTGGTTCTGCCAAAGGTTTCTTCCTGTTAAAAGGGAGTTTTTCCTTCCTACGGTTGAAGTACTCTTTTAAAGACTAAATGTAATATACATATATCCACCCACTGCCCACTTTATTAGGGAAAGCTATTCAACTGCTTCTTAAGCCAAATATCTAATTAGCCAATCACATGGTAGCAACTCAGTGTATTTAGGCATCTTGACCTAGTGTAGGTGATCTGCTGAAGTTCAAACTGAGCATCAGAATGGGGACTTATTTGAGCTGATAGGAAGCCAAAAGCAACTCAAATACCCACTTTTTACTACTAAGGTATGTAGAATAGCATCTGTGAAGGTACACCATGTTGAAGCAAATGCGCTACGGCAGCAGAAAAGCACAGCAGGTGTCACTCCTGTTAGCTAAGAACAGAAAACAGAGCCTACAATTCACAGACTCACAACAGCTCATGAGTTTAGCTTTACCATGGCTGGTAGAGAATAACATAATGTCCTGTAATATGCATTACCAGAGGCATGGCCGTGTTAAAAAGATGTTTTGAGGCGTTCCATGCTGAGTTCAGTTGTTTTTATGACATCATGGCAAGATACCCTTCTTTTAAAGCTTCAGTACTTTAGTGCAAGCTTTCCATCAAGCAGAAAACACCCTAAAAGCTTAATACTGCTTACCAAACTTTACAAGAAAGTTGATCCTCCCGGATCATGTTCTTCTTCATTTTTTATGACACCAATCATGTTCACAGCATCATGGAGCCAGAGTTAGATCTTTGTTTTTGGTGTTTTGAGTGTTTTTTCTGCAACAGATAATGTCCTGGCTGGTTTCATTTTCTGGTTTTACTTTAGAAATGTAGTTTCTGTTCATTGTTTGACTTTGGTTTATATTTTATTGCTTGAATTGAAAATCCTGCTTCCTCTGTGTTTCTGTGTTGTGTGTTTTTCTAAATGACTTTCTGTTTTATTTTGGTAGTCTTTTCTCCCTTGTGTGTATTTAGTTTTACTTCCTTTTTTTGTCGTCCCTTGATTGTTCACTCCTGTTTGTTTACCCACCTGTTACACGTTCTCCTAATCAGCCTCATGAGCCTTTGTGTATTTATAGTCTCACTTCTCTCCTCATCTTTTGTGGTGACATCTTTTATCCTGCCTTGTGTTTTGCTGGCTAGTTGCTTCTGTTAACTATCCCTGCTTTGCACCAGCCAGTGTTGGATTTTGTTATTAACTTTGTGGACGAAATAAAGGTCAAGTATTTGTTCCGTCTGCCTACCTGAGAGTCTACATTTAGATCCCTGCTTGCACAACATGACAGAATGAAAGTGTGGGAACTGAAAGTGTGGTGGTATTATGTGCCCTTCTGTGTGTCCTACTTCTGTCCGCATGTATTGTGATGAAACACTAATGATATAAACCCATGTCGTTACTTAACAGCTCCTGGTGGCAACTCCCACGAGCACATTTATAAGGACATGGGTCAAAACTGTGACTCACCGCTGGATTGTAGGAGCTGGTTGTTCATTCATGATATAATACCGAAGTCACACATCGACTCGTCAGTGTTAGCAGAGACACTGACTCACAATTGAAAGATTGGTTTATTTTGGCTCATGACTGCTTTAACATCAACATGACAACCACATCAGTTTTACATTTGCTTTTCTTTAGTAAGATCCAAAAAGCTTCAGAGCTCTACTTGATTTTTTTGCATTAAGTATTATGACATTGTCAATTATTCCTAATTGTGGTTTATTGGGAGTTATGCAATCTGCAAACTCTGAGCAAGAGGAAGCATACCAAACACCATCCCTGCAGACATTATTGTGTTTGTCTGCTTGCAGTAATAGCTAGTGTAGGTGTAGCGCTGGCACAAACCGTGGGTGGATTCATTATGTTTTCAGGTATTCCATCCGTACCTGCATCCTGTTCTCTTGAATACCTTGAGAAAATGTATTCAAATTTGATACAAATGTTGGACCAGGTCAAAAGTCATCTTCTCCTCATGTCATTGTAATTGTGATGGCTTGAGAGACTCATCAAGGACAATAATACAGTTTGATCTTTGAAGCTGTTGAGAAAATCTGGGACTGGGAGGCTAAGCCAGCATCGGTGAGGTGACAAAGTATGGTTGGCAGGTGTAGGCAGGAGACAACAAACCAGTGCGTTCTCATGCTGAGGTGTCACATAATCCTGCTTTGCAAAATGCCACCGTTAAGAGCAACATTTCTTTTGGCATCAGGGGCTTGATGCTGTGTTCCTGGCAACTTTGGTCGCTAAGAGAAGGAAACCTCATTTTAAAGCTCTGCAAAATCTGCCTCAGGAAATTGGAGGGGTGTCAGTGTCAGGTACTTAGTTTAGCTTCTTTTGTCTCATTGTTTTGTTTCATGTACACCCTCATTTTACTTTCATCTGCTGGGTAGTTTTAGGAGCTTTAACCTACTTAGAGTTAGGAAAAGATTATCACTTGGGTCATTATGTGCACAACTAGCCAACTAAGATTCAAATGTGCTGCCCTCACCAGCCAGCACCATAAATATTAGTCCGTAAAGTAATTTATTCTTATTTTATTAATATATAATGTAAATCACCAATTGATTCTGAGATATTAAAACACCACCTGCCACTAACTGGGGCTACAGTCCCAACAGATGGCGGCACTGCAGGAGAGACAGCTGTGTTAACCAACACGGTTGGGCAATACTTTTATGTAGAAAGTGGCATGGAATTTAACAACATTTGTTTCCTCATCAGATTATTGTTTTGAACTTACCAGTGACTCGTGAAACCAGCGAATCATTCAAGACCAACCTTCAAGATGTCATCATTGGTGGGGATAGGGGACAACCTTTGTAACCTAAGTTACACCCCTTAATTGTTTGGAAAAGTGCAACCATAACGCAGAAAAATGCAAAAATACTTGCATGTTTGACACAACTTCCTTTTATCTGGGTTATTGTCAGTTATCATGCCAACCCGTAGCTCCCACTAGTTAAATTCCTTCACAGACGTTCAGCAGACTTTTATAACGCGAGTCTAGACAGGCATGGATATAAACTGCAACTTGATTGGCTGCCGGAGGCATACAGCCGCATGGCAGTAATTCTAGTTATTCATCTTTTTCTGGCAAATGTATCCCTGTACCATCTGTTTGATGTGGACATTGGATGCGTCTCTGGTTATGAATTGCTGTACTGCCGCATGAGCCGTACCTGTGATGGAATGAGCGGCATTTGATAAACAGCTGCATTTAGATTCAAGATCACGTCCTCCGCTGTGTCCTCCGTCGGGTGATTCATGCTGACTCCTCCACCTCTGCTCACGATGTAAATCAGCAGAGCAGCTGGAGCAGCCTGATCGCACAGAACCTTCTGCTCCTAACCTGTTATTACCTCATCTTCCTGCCACTGTAGCAGTGCTGATGATAGTACC
>NW_005187593.1:1121330-1123151 GCF_000239375.1 Pundamilia nyererei
GATTCCATGTAGTGACTTCCAGTAATCTCCACCAACCACTCGCAGCTTGACAGGGCATGAACCACATAAACACTTTGTACTAGTGACCGGTGGTTGCAAGGCAGTCTGTGACCAGTCTCCAGATGTTCACAGACACCAGGTGCCCCCTGGTCTCTATTATTGGCAGCATTTTGTAGAGGGTAAAGAAGACTTGGCAGATGTTTGACTTGAAAGGACAACTATAATCTCCACATTCCAATCGTTTTTCTTAAAATGAACACTATTTCTTTTTTTCTGTTGTAGTCTGGAGAGCTGTTGCTCAAGATCACCACTGAATGTTAACAAGGACTTCATACTTCATATTTTTTCCAGTCTGTCTATTATCCTTGAGTATCCTCTGAAAACACAACAAGTAAAAGATTTATCTTTTGGGCTCTTTCACATTCACACGTTTAGGGTAAAAGGTTCCACTGCTGATCCAAATATTAATCCACGTCACAGTTATTCATGAGATGAATGTTTGTGTCAAGACACATCAACTGAAGGAGGAAGACTAATGAGAGAAGATTCCTTTGCTTTTATCCACGGGGTAAAACATCTATTTATAGTCACCTACATCAATATATTTCCCTCTATGCAGCCTCCGTCTAATGCTCCATAAAGCAAGCTTCACAAGCCTTCCTCTCTGATCAGAGATGGCTTTTGATATTTTAAATAAGGTATTAAGTAAACAAAAGACATGTGGGGTGTTTTCTTTTAAAAAATTTAACAAAAACCTTTAACCTTGACAGCACAGAAAAATCATCAACAGAGGAAGAGAAACAACATTCACTCAAATACGCTAAGTACGAGTTTATGTCCGTGATCTTCAATTAAACACTTAACATCCTCCATACCCAGACAAGAGAGCACAGTCGAGTTTTAGCTGATGATCCTGTGTGTGGGTGGGTTTATAGTCACTCCATGAAGATGATCTATTACTTCAGCGGAACTGAATTATTGAAAATTAGCTGCTGCTTTGTGTTGATGCCTTTCGTGCCTTCTTGTTTGTAATACTGTTATAGATAATTTGCCGGAACTCTTTCACACCACCAATTTAATACCTGAATTATATTATTTCCTACCATATGCATTACAGAGAGGATTACATGTCTGATCAGAGAGCCATGCATTTTTTAATGGAGGCACCGAAAGCTATAAAAATGCCTGTTAGGCTATAATGGGTGGTGGCATTACATAACTGTCTGCCTACTTACCCCTTTAACTGTAATTGTTCTTATAATAGAAGCACCCCCCTCTACCCTGCCATTAATGAGTTGACCTTTGACCTTTTGTATCCAATGCCCTGTGGAAAATTGCACCAGTATAAAGCAGAGCAGTGATTTCTTCAGCTGGGTGGGAAATTAGATAAATACCAGCGACTGTGATACCAGCCACATTTTATATAAAGCAACAGTGTCAACCTTCCTGACTCTCTAACAACCGGTTGTTAATTAACAAATATTACATTTCATAATAACTTTGCAGTACTGTGTTGTACTGTATACGCTTTTTTTTTATTATAGATTGTTTTTACAGTCAGACATATGCCATACAAAACTTTTGTTGTCTCTCTTACAATCTGAAAATGTATTAGTTTTGATAACTATTCATGTGTTGGCACTGAACGCTGCTGTATTATTTTGGTTTTGTTTTGTTTTTTTGGATGAATTGTAATCATGAAGATAAAGTGAGGTCTGTTTCCTTGTTACGTCATGACAAATGAAGCTAACATAATAACATGAAGTTGATTCAAATGGATATATTTACATTTTACAGCTTCTCACTGTACTGTAAAGTGAG
>NW_005187593.1:1124691-1140542 GCF_000239375.1 Pundamilia nyererei
CCCCTTGCTACCTAGCCTGACCTGTCTCCCCAATGTGATGTTTGTGTATTGTATGTTCGGTTGGCAAGGCAACTGCAACTGACAAATAAACGCTATCTCATCTCATCTATTGCAGGGCTAACAGAGAATAACCAGTTTACAATGATCAATTAAGCTAGCATGCATGTTTCTGGACTGCAAGAGGAAGCAGGAGGACTTGGATAGAACCCACAGTGGTACAGATGTACACTCTGCATAGCCCCAGCCATCCAAAGGATTCAAACCTGGAACCTTCTTGCTGTGAAGTGACGATGCTAACCACTTCACCTCTATGCCACCCCAAAACAATCATATTTAAGTGTCACATGTCAGTTTAATTGGAAATCACTGTGATAGTGCACACAAGCAAAATTACTAGAGGTATTTGCTCACATACTCATAGACCTAACTGCCTGTTTTCTTGTTGTATTGCAAAAGAGGTGGGGGGGGGGCGGTTTTATGCAACATGGTTTTTCTCAGATGACTCATGGGTGGACAGGGAGAGACTAAATGTGACTTACCTGACAAAGTGAAATCGTAAAATTGGGCAGAACATTTTCACAGCAATTTGTTGCATTGTGTTCATTAAATGGAGATTTTATTGCCAGTTCTGAGGCTTTTTGTAAGCGGCCTCAGTACGTTTAACGAAGAGCCTCAGCACTGGCAATTATTCGCTCACAAGGGACCAATATTAGGAAAGGTATGTGTTGTGCTAGTTCAACAAGAAGCTTTCATCTATATTTTTCAAGGTCCATGCCGACTATATGAAACTGTGACGGATAATTCACCCCAAATAATGACTAATCCTCCAGGTGCACTGTTGGCGCTGGCCACAAGGCCTGTCCAATCTCCTCCTAAGTCTTCATAGTGCACTGGTGTTAAATACCCGGCACAAATAAGTATTCAGGAAATAGCGAAGCTTTAATTACATGCATCAGCACATGGAGCAATTAGGCATTGCTAACTAAAGCTACAACTCCACTCTAAATGCGGGTTTAGCATACAGAGAGTGGGAAGCTTTCATTGCCAAGGAAACTAATGCAACAACCCCCTTTTGTCTGATTCTGTCTAATATTATGGATCAAAAGGAAGTTGCGCTGCATGTCACGCTGCACGAGAGCTCAAAATGTCCCCTTCATGTTTTACCATCAAACGAAAGTAACATGAGGAAGAGGGACCCAGCTTTCTCACAGGCCTTTTTATATTTGCTTAAAGATGTTAAGGGCAAGAATCTTCTATCCCTTACTGGAGTGCTTATCTATTATTTCTTATTAGAGCAGTGATTCAAGACTTACGCCAGACACAAATAGCAGGTGTTTGGATACAGGGCCCCTATTCTCTCACCATTTGATTCACTGTTACTACTATTACTGCTACTATTCATGCTGTTCAGCACTCTGAACAAGTCAGTCATTTTATCCTGTGTATTCATCACATTTTAAATGTAGACAGTGCTGTTTGCTTTTTACTCCTGGAAAATAAGAAGCTGCTTTTATTTTTGCCTTAACAGAAACAATGAAAAGCCACAGGTTTGCGTCAGCAAACATTGTGTGCCAGTTAGTACTGTGCGGATGACCTCTGTCCATTATGTATGAGAAGCACTTAGCAACATGACTGTCATCATTCAAAGGCTTCAGAGATTTCCTTCTGCTTTATTTACTTCAGCAAGTTTAATTTGACCACTTGAGTGTTACCAGTCAATGCAGCAACAATATAGATGTAATTTCTATACTTGTTGGTCCTGTGTATAAAGACAGTGTGTGCTCTTGTATGTATGTGATGTAGTTGCGACCCAGTTTTGAAACGTTTCAAAAACTTGTTTAAAGCTCAGGTTGAAATCCCTACATTAGCAAACATATCAATAAACCCACAGTTCCCGCTGAACCTTTTCTTTCCAAAGATGAATTCTCAAAATACAGTCAGGCCAAAGAGAGCCTTCACTCTGCAGTCTTGTGAAAAACAAAAAGTGAAGAACAACACCCTGTTATGCAATAGCTTGTAGAAGAACTTTATTAAGTAATTCTTCTCTGTATGACTGTCAGGTTCTCACATTGTTGTGAAGGAGTTTTGCCAACTCTTCTTTACAGTATTGTTTCAGTTTGCAAGAATTCATTTATGCACAGCTCTCTTAGGGCCCAGACCACAACATTTCAATCAGGCTGTGCTCTGGACTTCTGACTGGATCACTGCTACACCTTGATTCTTTTCTTTTTCAGACATTCTGTTGTATATTTGCTGCTGTGTCTTGTTGCATGGCCCGGATTCAGCTAAGCTTTAGCTGGTGGACAGAGGACTCGACATCTGACTGGAGTTCGTGGTCTGCTCCATGACTGCGAGGTGCCTGGCTCCTGTGGTTGTAGAACAATCAAACCCAGAGCAAGCCCAAATCATTACCCCTCCACTAGTGTGCCTGGCAGTTAATAGAGTTAAAAGAGTTTGTGCTGATATGCTCCATTTTTATTTTTGTTTTTTTGCCACATAAGGTACTGTGCTTTGTTTAATTTACAGATATCACCATTTTTGTCTTGTGTATCCAAAGGATATTGCTCCAGAGGTCTGGTGGTTTGTTCAGATGCAGCTTTGCAAACCTAAGCCACGCTAAGGTTAAACGTAACATTTAACATGCTAACTATGGACTATAGGGTCTGAAACGTAGCTCTTCGGATTTTTGCAATTTCTCTGAGCACTGCATGGCCTGACCTTAGTGTGAATTTGCACTCTTGGGAAAATTGAGAGCTGTCTTGAATGTTTTCCACTTGTGAATAATCTTTTTCGCTGTAAAATGATGGAGCTGAAATTGTTTGGAAATTATAACCCTTCATGGACTGATGGCCATTAACAGCTGCTTCGCTAAGATCCTCACTGAGGTCTTTCATCCTTAAAATTTCTAACACACACCTGAATGCTCCAGACCATCAAATAACTAGAATTGCTGCTTTTATAGAAGGCTGTACTTCATTTTTCCACATGACCTTAAAAAGTCCTCTTAAAACTTTATTTTCTCACACACACACAAAAAACTATGATTATAAAAAAAGAAATCTACCTGATTTCACTTTGGTCACTATCCCCTTCAAGGTTGTTTCCTTGTGCATCTCTCCAGTACTTTTGCTATATATGCATGCCTCTCTGTAGCACGTTCTGGTTACTTAAAGATCAAGGAGCACAGTGCACATCGGGATTTTCCAAATTTAAATCAAGTATGGTTTTTATGAATGCCCCCTTTTACTTTAGACACCTTTTATATACTTTGATTTCTTTAGCCACTAGAAGACTAATATAATTCCTGCCCAGACAGAGTGAGACATACTGTTATTTACTGATATTTTTTTTTATTTATGTGTTTAAAATACATATGAAACAGATACAATAAATTATATCCCAAATATTTACTTTAAATTGTTACAAAAGTTATCACAAACTGTACACATCATGACAGTAGTCGAAGTTGTTCTCGGTCCATATATACTCAAACAATTACAGCTCAAAGCTCTAAGGTCCTAAACATGGAATAGCTCGGTAAGGTAGAATTGGCTTCACTGGGTCTCCAGTTTGACTAATTGTTCACAACTATTACAGAACGTGTCGAAATTGCACTCGTTTACAGGTTGGAGCGCTTCAAAGTATCACCAAACAATAGAAATACATTGTGATGTCTCTATTTCCATAAGTTTACGACAGCTTTTTAGAATTCACTTTTCAATATATACAAACAAAAGTGCCATTGACAAGTATGGATATATACAACTGTAAACACAAACTTTTTAATCTGAAATACTCTGACATATTCGCATTTCCCCCGATAAGTGCTTAATTTTTTTGTAGTGGTGAGAGGCATGCTACAAGTAAAAATATTCTCTTTTTTTTTAACACAGAGGACAGAGCAAGGGGAAAAGAGCATCATTAACTGCATTTGCAAGTAAGATAACAGTACATAGCCTTTTTCTATTTGCTATGTTGGGTTCTTATTAGTTATTAGTCACAGGAAAATCTGAGATGATGTTCTGTGGTTTATTTCATGTGGCTTAAAAATATAAAATATTGTAAAAATATTCATAATATATGGAAATATTTGAGTGTGTGTGTGTTAGCCACTGTTTGTATTAATCTTCTGCGCTTTTTTTAAATTAAATTAACTGTTCAATAACACCTACTCCTTGCTGACTATTATACCTGTCAAGCCATTTAAATTTACAAGATTTTCTTTTTTCTTATCACCTGAAACACAGCTGCCACCTGCAGACACAGCTGCAGACCTTATCAGCTGGAGCCGTAGACAGTATAAACCATGAATGTAGAAGGCCAAGGCAGCTCCACAGTGGCCTCGTTTCTCTGACAAGTTCAGCCAAGGTGCAGCTGCTTTAAACATGCATTGTTTTAAAATTGCTAAAATTGTTTCAGCAGGGGTAGGTAATCTGGTTTAGAATGACCTTAACCAAACAATCCGACCCATAAATGGGATTTAGAATTGTATTTGTCATTTATGGTTATTCTAAGTCTCAGAACTATTTTTCAGGTTTCATATCCATCCTCTGACACTTACCCAGATTGGGGTCGGGAGGGAAACATCACCTCGTGTGTCCTTGGTCTGACCCAAACACGGACATGGCCAAAATGCATCTAGTCTTTTCTTTTGATGAGCAGTAGTGGCTTTAAGCTGAGCCCTTCTCAATTGATTGACCAGTAACTAGTTTCAAGCTTTAGTGAATAAAACATGAAGTTCATTTGGTAAATTATAGTTTGGTAAATTATTAATTAAAAAGGCAGGTTAACCAGGGTATGCTCCTTGGCTAATGCCACGGCAATCTCAGCGACTGTGTAACACTGTGAACCTCGAGGCTTCACAGCAGCTATGTTGATCTTTTATACTATTAGCGGCTGCAGCTAGCTTATTAACTATGCTAGCTATCTGAGTATTTAAAATACTAACTCTTTAATGTTTCCCACTGACTCGATTTAAAATGTCAATATAATGCAGGGATCCTAAAAGCGCAATCAAATGCTAAAAGATTGCAGCTAAAGCTCCGTCTCCCAAAGAAAAATTTAGCAACCTTATAAATTAATGATATATGGAGACGACGCGGCATTATTCTTGTACTCCAGTACAGGTTAATTTGCCTAATTATTACTGTTAATATAAGACACCTAAGATGTCACTACTTTTTTATTCTGTTCACTATGCTTCATTATGTATGTTTAAAAAGAACAACAGTTTTATTTTTAATGTTGCACATCAAAAGTTTACACAGAGGACAAACAGATGTGTTTACAAAACCTGCCTGTGGTTGCGTGAAAATGAACATTCAAGTGGGAACGAACTGCCAAATCTCACAGTCCACGACAGCGGTCATCTCCATGCGTTCTGAAGTGAACACCCTACAATAATGAACGTGGGAGTTTCAATATCAGTGTTACTGGACTAATTAGAGGGTAAGTTTAATTGTTTCTAAATAATACTGCTGCTTGTGTTTGCAGTTATGAAATAAGGTTGTTCTGTGTGTACAAAAATAAAGATGAATTTGTCATTTCATTGTGGCCAATTTTAAGAAACCAATTTAGTCTGAAGTTCATTTAGACACACTTTAATTTGATCTTTCTGTACATATGCTACATGAACCAGCTACTGTTTCTCCAAATATGAGAGTCCTGCAGAGTGATGGCTATTCTGTTTTACACATCTGTGACAGCTGTGACTGATATATTTACTGAGATTTCTCAGCCCTTGCAGAGGCTCAGTTACCTGCATTCCCAAATAAAACCTAGAGCATGACTCGCTGGATTCATCAAGTGTTTTTCATCAAGTAAATATTTTTGTGGTACTGAGCAGCATAGCCCTTAAACTTTGTGCCATTTCAAACTAAAATGGTAACGCACTAAAGAGCTTGAGGGCTGGAAAAATGATGCTCTGATACTGAAAAAAACTGATAACGCTGCAAGTTAACCACCACAACTTGTTGCAGTGAGGCCTACCATTCATGTGGTCTGTGTAAATGTTAGTCAAATACGTTTCCAAAGCACACGTATGAAAAACAAACTTTGAATGACTGTGAGTGCTGTGCATAGCCATCTCTGTAGAGCACTTGAAGAACTTGCATTCAAATGAATAAACTTCAGTACAAACATAGAAACATGAATTCAATCCGCTCAAAAGGGTGATAGGCAACATAGCTTGTTGGCAAACAAACATCTGGTTTCTTACAGAGGTGATGCTGGCACTCCACCTGTGATCATCAGGGTGTATGTGGAGGTTTGGGTGAAGGACATGAACCTTGACTCTCAAAGCTTGCTGCTCTTCCAGGCCACTGAAAGGTAAAGCATCACAAAACAAGCAACATTAAAGAGCTATCCAGTCTTTCCCTGGTAAGCAGGTATTTTCTCTAGTCCTACAAATACACTGTGATCATAGGCAAATCTATTTTGGAGCAACTGGACCTTAAGCAGTGTATATCATTTCCCTTGTCTTGTTACATATAGGGTATGTCGGATTATATCCCAAATTAAATAGAAATGTAAAGAATCAATTTAGTCACATATTGCTACTTGATTGTGATGTGATAATTCAAGATGCAATTACTAAAGAAAATACTGGGTGCTCAATGGCTACAGTGACGTCCATAAGAATTTGCACAATAAATATATTTTTTATAATTTGGACTGAAATGCTGCCAAGATGTTCAGACTTCCAGCTTAACCTGAAGGGTTTTTCCAAAATAACATAAACTATGAAGGATTTAAAGCCTTTTTTTATACATAATTCCTAATTTTTAGAAGCTCAAAATGAATCTGGCCAGTAAAAAAAATTATTTTAAATGTAAGGATCGTTCCTTTATCGTCATCGTGAGTGTAACTAATGATTTTGATCTTGTCACAAACTCTCAGTATTTTCATTTATGAAGGATTCTCTCGACTGTAGACTTTGATCATGACATCCTTTAGAATGTTCTTGACTTGGTTAGGTGTTGGTTGCTTTTAGCTTTTCCAAGCCATGGAAATAATTCTAATTTATTTCTTAGCCTCTGAAAATGGCACACTTAGTATTCCTGTAATTAATGGAATACTTCTCTTAAACCCCTTAAATTAAAGCTGAAAGCCTGCACTTCAATAGTTGGCGTACAGTGGAAATACAAAAACTCTTTCACCTTCCAAATATTTATAGACTCAACTGTACATCAGTCTTGTGTATCCATTTTTTGCTTTGACACATGATCCTTTCAAGCTTTCCCACAACTCGTGACTCCTCAGACCTCGACTATTTCAACATTTCAACAGCCTCTTCCCTGCTTTGACAAAAAAAATCTATTTATCAGACTGTCCAAAGCCCAACTACCAGACGTTTTAACAAGAACCTAGAGAAGTGACCACATCACACCTGTTTTAACCTTCAGTATGTTTTATATATATATATCTCTATATATAGAGAGCCGAAAACTCGAGGTGGCAGAGCTTTCGCAGTAAGAGTCTCAGGACAATGGAACAAGCTGCCTGAGAAAATCAGGTCAGTTGAGTCAGTGACCTCTTTTAAATACCTTCCTCCATTATTTAAGAGCCTTTCCTGAAGTTACATGTTAAATGTTATTAATCCACTTGTATTTCTCTGTTTAAATGGTTATTTAACCTTTAGTTTTCTTATTTTCTTGATTGTAAAATCTGCTGCTTTGTTGCTTGTGCAAACTACCACCTGTAGAAAGGTCCTTTCTAGATAATGCATATATTTTGCCTATGATCACAGCTTTCACCAAATCATAATGTAGGTTTACCACTGAAAATAGGTAATCACCTGTGTTTTCCTATTCTCCAGGTGGGGAGTGGGTGTGACAAAAGAGGGAAAGAATTGATAACATGTAAAATATTAATTTACTGTAGTGAAACAGCTGTGCTCTGTAAAAAGGAAAAAAAGCCTTCCAGTCTATAAAACTGACAACTTCTCTATGAGTACAGGATTAGCTACTCCTTATCTGAAAAACAGGCCCCATTAAAAGGACTACATGCGCCTTTTGCTGCATGACTTAAATGAACACATGCAACATGTAAGTAACAATGGTTTGGAGACCAGCTTTCATGAAGTGAAGCCATCTGTTTTCCCTTAGAAAACAAATTTGGTGCCTTAGTATTGCAAAGAAATAAATGTTAAGCGTCTCAATGAGATTTTGGGAAAAATAGCTAATAAACTTTTCAAAATCCCTTCAAGGTTGTTCTTTATGTTTTTTTGTTTGTTTGTTTGTTTGATTTACAGACAGGAGACTAATTTTAAGACAAAATGTATTTGTTTACAATCCCTTTTCCCCTGGATGCATATGTCCCCATGCAATAAGAACCCTTTTTCCTTGCAGATATCAAAGAGGGCACTTTCAATCTGCAGTATTAGCAATTTAAGAGAAAACAGCTGCTCATTAACATTGCAGCTGCGTCTAGGCTCCCTAAAACTTTGGAAATTAATCAGAAAAGTAAACCCTAAATTGGGAAGCAACAATTACACGTTCCGGATGATTTCATAGTTTCACAATGTTGGAAAGATTCAATTGAACTAATATAAAATAAAAATAAAAAGACATAAATAATGTGCTCCCCGTAGAGATGGAATAGATTGACATTTAGAAAATGTGACAGTCTACTGTGTGGTTTCTTTGCTTTGCAAACCATAACACCTATACAGTTCAGTCTCACATTCAGAAGTTTTAATCGGGCTCTGTAAGACTAGTAAGGAAAAGAACATGCTTGTACCTCTCCTAGAGCATGCCAGTGCGTGATGGGCTTCCGTGGATAAGCCAACATTTCGTTCCAGTGATCTCGTCCGAGCCCTTCAGCATCTGGCCCCGTACGACACACGCCAATCACCTCATTGTGTCCAACACTGGTAGTCATAAAACACACACATTGACACACATGTGCTTTGGATCATGACTAAATTAAAAATATGTTTTGATCTACTTCTACTCTGCTCACTTTATCGTTTTAATGTAAGCATGTGAACATAAACAGTATTTAGTGAGTATTTAACTCACCGATCATAATCCATGACCATGATGGACAGACTGACTTGTTCCACATTCTCCGGGGGAATATCGAAGATGATAGCCTCGTTGTACACCGGATTAAGTGTGCTTTTCTTAATTGTTGTTTTTCGTTTCTTTAACCTCCGTCCATCACACATCAAGTAGACCTTCACATATGGATCTGAGAGACAAATATATGAAATAATTTGCAATTGTGTCAAAAGCTTTCATGGCTTCTGACATTAAACTTCATTAGCCTCTTTGTTTCAGTTTCTTGTGCATTGTTTTTGCCTTTCTGGTTTTTCTCCTGGCATCCCTCGGTGCTCCTCGGGGCTCCATATTGGGCCCACTACTCCTCTCTGTCAATGATTTATCAAATGCCTCCTCCCATTTTTATGCAGATGATACAATCTGCTGTTGTTTGTGTTTTTCAGTTGTAAAAACCCTCAGATTTCAGTAGTTTGCCTATTATGATGCTTAGTATCATTTAACTTTACATAAGTTGCTGTTAAATGCAGACAAATCTAAGTTCATTTTATTCATAAATAATCAAAGGGCTGAAACTTGTATTCAGGTATCATTATCGATCAGATTTTTCTCATTTAAACTTTATATTGAAAATCCTGTGTCCAAGATAAAAAATAAATAAATTAGGTTTCTTTTCAGGAATGCATTTTTTATTGTGCTCTAAGTCAGGCGACCTACAGGGGAACTTCTCACCTGGCCAATACTTAAAGAGGCTGGATGCCATTTATCATTGTTCTTTACATTTATTACAGACCTTGGAAAACTTGTACATCACTCTCTTCTGTATGCTGCTGCTAAGTGACCAGCTCTGTATATCCCAGACCTTCCCATGGATTGGTTTTTGCAAATAAATCACTGCTTGGGCTAGTTTCTTCTTATGTGTGTGACTCTATTTCTAAAAACCACAACCAATGTGTCCTATGTTCTCAGAATATTTTATAAAAGAGACTTTTAAAGAGAAAAATAAAGGATATATATCGTCCCTATTTCTTTTTGCTCTCTCAGCTTAACTATATTTAATTAATTCCTAAGTTTTGCTTTTGATGTGAAGACTATTTTGCTATTTGATTACCTGAGGAGCCTGTGATGTCCATGGCTTTGAGGTTTCTGCATTTGATGACTGTTAGGGTCATTCTCCCTGCTGTGGGGAGGTAGCACAACGAGTACATGATCTCTCCCAAATCGATACTCTCCTGGAGGGCATAAAAAGAAAAGAGAGCAGAATGTATTGAACCAAATTTAAATGATTTGCCACATTCTGTGAATCAAAATGCCAAAGCAAAGGAGCAAACAGGTCAGTTTTTAAAAGAGGTCATATGCATTGAGCTGATAGTGAGAGTTTAATTAGCATGGCTCTGCAGGCGATTTGACATTTATCTCAGTCCTTCAATTCTTTATGGCGGTAAACTTAACTAACAATCAACTGTTCAGATTTGTTACTGTTTCTTCATCCAATAACCGTAAATCATTAATCTAGTAGTAAATAGTACTAATGTATGGTTTCCAGGCTTTGGTAACAGTCCTAAGAAAACCATCTCAACAATACTTTGGTGGTTGGTCAAAAATTGTAACACAGGCAATCATAGCCAGGAGAGGTTAAATCATACATAGTGTGATATGTCACTATATTAATCGTTAGAATGAACTTTTTTATTGGTAATTGATGGGAAAGTATCTTTTTTAAACAGATAGACGCATTAAACTATCATGTTTTGCAATGACTTGAGAAACCACAAGATCAACATTATAACATCTTCTTTGTATTAGACTTCATCATCATCATCAGGCCAATATTTCAATTATTCAGAAACTTCGGTTTATGACCAAGTATCAATGAAATGAAAGTCATTCACAAATCTGTCAACTGTTGTTGGTAATAAACAATACAGTTTATTTAGCAAATGTTAGCATACTAGCATAAACTAAGATAATCAAGACAGCAAAATGTATAGCTGCTAAACATCTAAATGATCTTATCAT
Source organism: Pundamilia nyererei (assembly GCF_000239375.1). Taxonomy (NCBI): domain Eukaryota; kingdom Metazoa; phylum Chordata; class Actinopteri; order Cichliformes; family Cichlidae; genus Pundamilia; species Pundamilia nyererei. The sequence continues at coordinate 1,135,710 of NW_005187593.1, forward strand.
TATGGCTTTATAGACCTGTTAGCATGTTTTTTAAATCACTATTGTATATGCAATATTATTTGATTCATTGTAGTTGAGTTTGTTGTTGGCTCAATTTGTTTGCTAGCAAAACGAATACCAATAGCGTATGTTGTGATTTCAAAACGTAAGAACATGATTTTGCAGCTCATTTAATTGTTAGTTTGTAGAGGTTCTTAAAATTAAGTTTGTTTGTTTATTCTGTCATAGTTTACACAATGAATTAGGTTACATTGGTAATTGTTAATGACATTATCTATAACTACTAAAAAGAGAAGTGAAGACTGTTTTTTCTGCTGAAATTTAACATCATAGTTGTTGTGTAATCTAGACAACTCTCTGCAACTACACATTTATAGCCAGTGAAATCCCGTACGCTACATCTTACTATTGAATTAACATTGGAGTTTGGCTTAAATGTTCGATTATTGTAAGCCTCTCTCACACAGACCTACAGACTGGTCTGTAAACATCTTGAAATAAGGGGAAACGTGTGTTCCCCAAGATTGATCACAAAGAGGTATAAGGTGCTACACTCAAAACCTCACTGAGATTGCTATGGTTGTTAGCGAGGCGTTGCAGCTGCCCATAGTTTACATGATAAACTCATCTGCGAACGCTCAGCAACTACTCTCCAAGTTGTAGTGAAATTGTGAAAGTAAACATTTCACCTATGTTTTCCCATATGTTTTGGTTTCAGCAAGCTGCACTTTTCACAGTTTGTGCACCGGTTGGAGAATAGTTGGCAAGTGCTTGCAGAAAAATTAAGAGAAACCAATAGGAAGGGAGTTGAAGTTAGACAATACCTTATAACCACACATGTTTATAAATACTACTTGTGCCATAAAAATTGTCAGATAAATACCTTAAGATTAGTACAGGTCCAAAGTTACCAAGCTGCCTTTGGTTGTGTCAACACAGAAATAGGAATATAAAAAAAGAAATCCCACAATCCAAGTGACTATGATGAGATGTGCACAGGAGGAAAAATATAAATATAAACTTTCTCCATGCCATTTATATTACCAAACTCTATATGAAGTTGTCTATAGAGTTACATTAGTCCGTTTATTTTAAAGTGATGTCTTATGAGTCTATGATAGTGTAGCATTCCTCTGGAGTTGAATGTAATGAGCACTGAAATCACACCCGACTGCAGTTTTCTCTTGCACAGTCTCCATGCAGTTCTCATAGGTAAGGGTAAAATTTAATTGATGCAACAAATGTGGTTTTAAGTAAACAAATTTTATCAGCTCTTAATGCCTGTGCTTTTAGAAAGCATCAATATAAAAATTATTATATATTAAGGAAGCGAGAGAATAGCCAGTTAAACAATTCTTTATGCAAAACAAAATTTATTGTTCTTCTGTTGCTGCTAATTTAGCCCACAGACACTAAAGTGAACCTGAAAGCAAAGGCTCAGTGTTTCTCACCAGGAACACATTCATTAATAAAGCCCAGCCTCTTGAGCAAATTGTGATAAGTGGTTATGCTGGAGTAAATGCATTCGGGGGCTAAATAACCACAAATCTTTAGAAAAGAGTTCATATGAGGACAGGCTATCTGCAGTATGCTGCAAAGCCTGCAAACCCTTTTTGTTTACCTGTAGAGTTTTAGTCACTGCATAAATGTGGTCTTGGATATTTTTACTCTGTTTCTATAATTACATCTGCAGAATACCCAGCATTTTCTGGAAAATGCTGTGTGGGTGTTTGGCTGTTGAAATCCATTTCCCAAAGCATTTGAATTATGCAATGCATTGCACCTGCCATAATATTTTTTGATTAGACATTTCTGACAACAGTATAAAATCCCATTCACTACTACCACGGTAACAGCACAGAGGTCTGGTGCAACATTTCTTAAATAGCAACAACATACACATATGCGAGGATTTGGCAGTGTCTTAGTGTGAACACCAACTCACTGTGGTTGCTGCATGAATATCCTTCCAAACAACCGCCTCCCTGGAAAGATCAGAGAGTTCAAAGAGGTTGTCCACAACCACCTCCCCAATCATATCGTGGCTGGTGAATCGGTCAAAGTCGTAGACGCTGAAATGGAGCTTGCGGTTGCAAAGCTCATCGTATACTACGGGGAAACAGAAGGTTTCGTCAAATGTGGGGTTTAGATTCTTGCGATGAACTCGAGTCTGGAACTTCTTCTTTCTCTCGGGTAGCAGGTAGATCTTCACATACGGGTCAGAGGTGCCTGTGAAGTCTTTGGCAGGCAGATCCAAAGCTTTCAGGATCCTCACCACCAAAGCCTGCTCCTCGTAGTCGTAACGAAGCGAAAAGCTTAGCTTTCCACAAGTCTCCACGGGCTCTTTGGCCTCTTCTGAGTCCACAGACTTCTGCTTGTAGAGTTCAGGTTTTATTCTTCCAATGCTGACAGTAGAGGACTGGCGGAGAGGCACTGTGTCCATGGTGAAGTCAACACTGGTGACATTCTTCTGACGAGGCAGGTGGCGCCTGAATGAATTGTGCCTGTTGAAAGGAGCATCACAGAGCATCAGGTAAATGTCTCATTTGTCGTGTGTTTGGCGTCATGGAAGAGCAGCTTTTTTATGGAACAAAAGGTTTATCAGAGCAAAATACCACACAAATAAAAGCTGGTTATTGTTTTTACTACTATTCAGGAAAAAGTCTAAAAACAATATCTAGTGTAGAAACCTTTAAATGTTTAATAAACTACCACCAGATGCTCACAATAGTGCATAATTAACTAGGAACCAAAATGGCGATAGTCTAAATATTGTCCAGAGATATATATGCTTTGTTTTTTTGTTTTTTTAAATCCCCCTGTGGGCGGTCTTTATCCTTCGAGCTCCTCATCTTCTCTACCTCCTCTTTCAACCCTTGGTATCTCAAGCTTCTTGTGTTACTGGTGTTTATATTGCTTCCTCTGCTTGTCAACCGTTACTGTGTCTGGTTGGTAGCGGACACAGTAGAGGGCCGCCACAGTCACCAGTTTGTCTGTTTGTATCTCGAAGTCAAACAGGATCTTAGCTTGGCCATTTTCAAACTACCCTGGGGGCGTTGCGCTTGATACTTCTAGGCCATACTCAGCACAGATGTTCAGCGACTTGGTTATGGCTTTCCATGTATGACTCATGTGCTAGCATCTTTTGATGCTCATATCAAGTCTGTGACCCGGTCTTGCTCTGGAGCAGAAGCCCCACCCACCTGCAGTTTAAATTTTGTTTTGTATATGAGGAGCAGCCAATCAGAGGTTTGCTTAAAGGGGGCTTGTTTTAGACAGATGATCAGTTTTTCCAGCTTTATTTGACAGACACAGTGAGGAAAGGACAGGAAAGCGGGGGCAGAGCGAGAGGAAGGCATGTGGCAAAGGGCCGCAGGTCAGACTTGAACCCAGGCCAGGCGCTCTCAGCCTATAAAGCAGCGCCCTATATTGCATATTTTAAATCCCAGCAAACTCCCTAGCTGAAAATAGCTGGTTTTATCATCCATATGGTAACAGGTGATATTAAATCACCAGTGATCAAAGTGACAAATTGATTTTTGCCACTACTGGCGTTGGTTTGGGGAAATGAAAACACATCTCCAGCACTCAGATTTGAGCCCTCATTCCAATTACCTGAATGCTGCAAATTTCAGTGAAGTTGACATCTTTTGAGAAAACCACGTCTGTCTTTGACTCGCCGATCTTGTCACCTAGCAACTGGCCCTCCTCCTTTCTGACCGTAAGACAATCACAGCAGCCTGACAACCGTGGCACAGGAAGCACAGCTGAAGATTAAATACTACACTGAAATATTGTAAACAGCACAGAGGGGGAACATCGCCAGCACAAATCTCAGAGGAAAAGGAAAGTGTGCCTGATTTACCAACTGAACATTGATTAGCAAGATTTGTTTTCTCCTTTATGATTTTTGTGTATTGTCAACCTTTATCTCTCTTTGAATCCCCCAACACACACTCAATCCATATGGGCTTATTGACATCTTCCTTTGTCTTCCTCTTTCTCTGTTTTCCTAAGTGTTAAAGTTACAAACATCTACAATACCCTGAAAAAGTTTAACAACCTTCGGACTCCAAACTTTTGCAGTGTATGGTTTGTCACATAATAGATAAAAGTTATATTTTGTGTCTCATTAGTTGTCTAGAAACCAAACACTATAATGTCAGTTAGAATTTTGGCTACCATCATTTTGTTTCTTTGAAGCCAGAAGTGAACTTATAAAAACTTGTAGACGGCTAGGTTATCAGCTAACTCGAAGCATGCTACATATAAACTGTACACTTATTGGCTTATTAAGTACCATTCAATACTAAAATTCCACTTGTGAAAACTGAGGCACAAACTTCCTACTGTTTGGAGCCATGGCACATATTTCACATTAGAAAACAACCCAACAAAAATGTCACAAAAAGCATATTGATCATTTTTCACTGCACACCAAATATAGCGGAATTGACTCTGTTTGTCCCCAGTATACCTTTTTCTCTTTCTTTGACCACTAATCATGCTAGGGCCTTCACGCCCCTCTGTATAGTTATGGGGGAGAAAAAGCATTTGCAGTGACGAAAACATTTCTGTAACAGGGTGTATTTTGTTATTTTGGGGACGGACTCGCTTTTGGAACGGGTCTCTAGTGGTCATTTGAAGAATTGCAATTCAATTTCTCAGTTTTTAACTCTGTGTGCTGTCTTGACACAAAGAGGCCAAAGCAAAATATGGAAAATTGTTTTTAAAAATTGTCTTTACTAATGAGTATAGTTGAAAATGAAACATATATGATTGACTTAAACTTCATCCCTCTGTTTTGCATTTCCACCCTTGTTCCACAAAGTT